>NW_021963294.1:0-33417 GCF_901765095.1 Microcaecilia unicolor | reverse complement strand
TTTGTAAAGCCAGAATCAGCAGAGTGATTGTTCCTGGCAGCTTTGCACTTTATGTGCTTAACATGTACAGCAACTGAACAGTTAAACAGAAATCATTCTTTCCAAGGCTTCTGGTAGGAGGGATTGTCCATCCATCAGAGGAGGGCTGGCCAGTACAGTGTTGGAACCAGTTGCCATAGTGCCCAGTAGACAAATAGTGGAAAGCCATGGAGCGGGCTGGGAAGAAACCAAACACCTGAAGCCCATTACAGAGCCCAATCTGTCTGAGATAGGATGTGGCCACCCCCAGGAAGGTTACGGAGTCCAGAAATCACCCTCTGGGAGCTTGTGGGGGGGCTAAGAACCCGCACTCCAGGTAAGTTCCAACAGAGTCTGGCTCCAATCTTCCTTCCTGGTGACTCTGTTTAATTTTTCAGGATAATGCCCAGCACAGTGTCACCCCAATAAATGTTTTAAACGTTGTCCAGTTTTATTTTCGCAGTGGATTCTTTTCCACTTGCTAGCTGCATTCCACCTCCTAGGATGAAGTTTTAGATAGACTTAGGCAACTGGTTGCTTTTCTTCAGCATCATACTTGGTGCTGTCCAGAATTACTGAAGTAGGGCTTTCGGTCTCTAACCCAAAGAGCTTATGATACGTTGAAAAGTTTAGTTGCTGAGCTACAGGATAACTTCGGAATGGGAAAGAATGGAAGGACATTGGTGGCATTATGATTGTATTATCCAGACAAACTACAGCTCAAATTCCTAAAACAACCTGCTTTATTGCACACTGCAGTCAGTGATTGATTTGAACTCGCATCTGCAGAGTTCTCCTGACATATACCCGGTGGCATGTACCAGAATGTTGTAGAATCAGTAGTGGAATGAGAAAATAACTTGCGTGTGCTCAGGGTGTGGTCGTAGTTAGATTGGGGCGTGAAAGCAGAAGGAGCTCAGAGAACACAGGACCAATGCAAGCCAGCTTGTGCCTTTTAGTGGGACGTGTTTCTATTCCATTAATATGCAAGATGAAAATTAGCGTGAAATAGGTCATGTCAGTGCCAGAATTGAGTGCCCAGCTGCCCTTGGGTGCTTAGTAACATAGTAAGTGACGGCAGATAAAGACCTTAGTGGTCCATCCAGTCTGCCCAACAGTCACATTCATTATTATTTATTATATTTTTTATCCGCACTTTCCCACTAAAATCAGGCTCAATGCTTTATTATCAATTATATTATCAATTCAGATTTAAATCAACAATGAACATAAGTACTAAGTAATGCCACACTGGAAAAAGACCAAGGGTCCATCGAGCCCAGCATCCTTGCCATGACAGCGGCCAATCCAGGCCCAAGGGCACCTGGCAAGCTTCCCAAATGTACATAAGTAATGCCACACTGGGAAAAGACCAAGGGTCCATCGAGCCCAGCATCCTGTCCACGACAGCGGCCAATCCAGGCCAAGGGCACCTGGCGAGCTTCCCAAACGTACAAACATTCTATACATGTATTCCTGGAATTGTGGATTTTTCCCAAGTCCATTTAGTAGTGGTTTATGGACTTGTCCTTTAGGAAACCATCTAACCCCTTTTTAAACTCTGCTAAGCTAACCGCCTTCACCACATTCCTCGGCAACAAATTCCAGAGTTTAACTATGCGTTGGGTGAAGAAAGATTTTCTCCGATTTGTTTTAAATTTACTACACTGTAGTTCATCGCATGCCCCCTAGTCCTAGTATTTTGGGAAAGCGTGAACAGACGCTTCACATCCACCTGTTCCACTCCACTCAATATTTTTTATACCTCTATCATGTCTCCCTCAGCCGTCTTACGTGATATTATATATTTGATCATGGTCTTGGTGTTTCATAGAAGTCCGCCTGGCTCTGTCCTTGTGTTCCAACCACTGGAGTTGCCGTCAAAGCCCACTCCAGCTTATCCAAATCCATCTTGTCATTTGCAGGAGAAAGACCGTAAAAATCTGCCTGGCACTGTCCTCATGATCCAAGTTACTGGAGTTTTCCAGCGAAGCTGTCTCCAGCCCGCCCTAAACTGGATCGCTATATGCGAGACTCAGACCGTACAAATCAGCCCAGCACTGGCCTTAGTTGATGCAGCCAGAGTCACCATCTAAGCATCGCCTGACATCCAAACACATATGCAACCCTTTAAGTTTTGGGTTTTTTTAATATCATTCATTTTCTAATTAGAGATCCTCTGTGCTCCTCCAATGCCTTTTTGAATTCTGCCACAGTTGGTTTTTTTCCACCACCTCCCTCGGGAGGCCGTTCCAGGCATCAACCGCCCTCTCCAAGAAAAAGAATTTCCCGACATTACTCCTAAGTCTACCACCCTGCAACCTCAGCTCATGTCCTCTAGTTTTACCACTTTCCATTTTCTGGAAAAGATTTGTTGCCATATTAATACCTTTCAAGTATTTAGTAACATAGTAACATAGTAGATGACGGCAGAAAAAGACCTGCACGGTCCATCCAGTCTGCCCAACAAGATAAACTCACATGTGCTACTTTTTGTGTATACCTTACCTTGATTTGTACCTGTCCTTTTCAGGGCACAGACCGTATAAGTCTGCCCAGCACTATCCCCGCCTCCCAACCACCAGCCCCGCCTCCCAACCACCGGCTCTGGCACAGACCGTATAAGTCTGCCCAGCACTATCCCCGCCTCCCAACCACCAGTACCGCCTCCCACCACCGGCTCTGGCACAGACCGTATAAGTCTGCCCAGCACTATCCCCACCGCCCAACCACCAGCCCCATCAGAGACCGTATAAGTCTGTCCAGCTCTATCCTCGCCTCCCAACCACCACCCCGCCTCCCACCACCGGCTCTGGCACAGACCGTATAAGTCTGACCAGCACTATCCCCACCTCCCAACCACCAGCCCCGCCTCCCACCACCGGCTCTGGCACAGACCGTATAAGTCTGCCCAGCACCATCTCTGCCTCCCGCCACCGGCTCTGTCACCCAATCTCGGCTAAAGTTCCTTAGGATCTATTCCTTCTGAACAGGATTCCTTTATGTTTATCCCACGCATGTTTGAATTCCGTTACCATTTTCGTTTCCACTACCTCCCGCGGGAGGGCATTCCAAGCATCCACTACTCTCTCCGTGAAATTTAAATGTCTGCATTTAAATGTCTGTATCATATCTCCCCTGTCCCTCCTCTCCTCTAGGGTAAACATATTCAGGTCTTCCAGTCTCTTCTCGTATGTCTTTTGGCGCAAGCCCCATATCATTCTTGTCACCTTCCTCTGGACCGCTTCAAGTCTTCTCACATCGTTAGCAAGATACGGCCTCAAAAACTGAACACAATAGTCCAGGTGGGGGCCTCACCAATGACTTGTACAGGGGCATCAACACCTCCTTCCTTCTGCCGGTTATATCCCTCTCTATACAGCTACGGCCACCACCTTGTGACACTGTTTCATCACCTTCAGATCCTCAGATACTACCACCTCAAGGTCCCCTCTCCCTGTCTGTGCATATCAGCCTCTCACCCTCTAACCTTGGATTTCTACTCTCCAAGTGCATCACTCTGCACTTAGGGAGTAGAAATCCAAGCAGGTATCATAAGATGGGTCGAGTCCTCTCTGTGTATCTCCTCCAATGACAAATGCCACCTTCCTGTTTCTTTTGCAGGCTTGTTGTCCAGGTTCCTGAGCTCCTCCTGATGGCTTCTGGATCCTCCCTGGAAGCAGAGCCTGCGCCTGCACAGTCAGTGGTCTCTGAGCCCCTGGCCTCCAGGAAGGAGAAAAAGAAGAAATGGAAGGAGAAGGCAAAGCCCCCTGAGGAAGCAGAGAAAGCAAAAAACACCACATGGCAGCTCCCCACAGGCCGAAATAGAGGCCCTCACTGCAGCAGGTCACCAGGCCCTAGTGACTGGTGATTTCCAGGAGGCCTTGGTCTCTTTCAAAAAGGCCTTCCTTCTCTCTTTAGAAACTCCAACCAAGAAGTTCAAAGGGCCTGCGCTTTCAACCTTGGCGCGGCCTACGTGGAGATCGGGAAGTTCAAGAAAGGCCTTGAATTCCTACTCAAGTCGCAGGCCAAGGACAAGGAAGCGGGGAGACAACGTGGGTGACCTTTATTTCAACATAGGGACTGCACACGAGGGCCTGCAGGACTTCCCAAAGGCTCTTGAATATTTTCGCAAGGCGGCTGGCCACTACCGGCCATCCAAGGCGCAGAGCGTGGCCGATTCCTGTATGAAAATGGGCCGCTGTTACGTGAGGATGAAGGACGCCTCCCGAGCTGCTCAGTGTTTTCAGGAGGCAGGAGAGTCCTACACGGTAGCTGGGAGACTGGAATCTGCGGCAGTGGCTTTGAATGAAGCCGGGTGCTACATGCTACAGAGTCAGCAGTACGGCTCGGGAGAGGTTCTCAAGACGCTTCACAAATGTTACCTGTTGTGTGAGAACCTCCCTAGCAACAGCCTTCTAGGTAAGCCAAGATCTTTGAATGCAAGGCAAAGTCGCTTTTCTAACATCTTTCTGACAGAGGTGTGGTCTCACCCAGCACCGGAAGCGCTCCATTTGAAGTTTGCAATGTATAAATGCCACCATTATAGCTGCCATTGTCACCAATGCTGTGGTTATTTCCCGCCTCAGGGGTTTTGCATGCTTTTGCAGGCTGTAAAGACGTCTACACCTTACAAGGCAAAGGGTGCGGCCACCAGGTTGTCATACTGTCTATTATTATTATTAATTAGGCTTTATTTACCACCTTTTTGAAGGAATTCATTCAAGGCGGTGTACAGTAAGCATAAGCAGTAGACAATTACAGCAGTAATAATATTCAAATAACAATGGCAAAGTTACTACTTACAATGTCGACACAACACTTAGTAGAACATTTTAATTGACAGTGTAGGGTATAAGCAAAGATGGTGAGTAAGCGGAGTTAGAAAATACGGTGACTAATTTAAAGAGAGGTGCACATGAGGTCAGAGAGGTGGAGAAATATTATCTCAGCTAGGGGCGGTGTACCGAGGCAGGGTGGTGGGGGCGGTTCACCCTGGGTGCATGCTGCAGAAGGGGTGCAGGGAGCAACCACGCGGCTGTCAGCTCCGACGGTTCCCTGCTTCCTCTGATGTTACTTCCTGTTCCGGGGCAGAGGGAGCAGGGAACCGGTGGAGCCAACAGCCACGCGGCTGCTCCCAGCACCCCAGGAGGTAAGAGCAACGCACCAGGGGGGTGTTTGGAGGTGATGCGTTGGGGGGGTGGAGGGTACACAGTAGCGATCCGCCCCGGGTGGCAGTCGACCAAGGAACACCACTGCAGCTAGGGTAGGAGTGGATAAATATGTCCCTCCTCCAGGACCAATTTCTCTCAGAGTAATAAAGTCTTCTGATGAGGGGGTAGCCAGAAATATTTTTTGAGGGAAGAAAAACATCCTTTGACATATTCTTGTATATATTATTTATCGGTTGGCACAAGGGGGCAGACTCAAGAAAAATGTTAGGAAGTATTTTTTCACGGAGAGAGTAGTGGATGCTTGGAATGCCCTCCCGCGGGAGGTGGTGGAAATGAAAACGGTAACGGAATTCAAACATGCGTGAGATAAGCATAAAGGAATCCTGTGCCAAAGGAATGGATCCTCAGGAGCTTAGTTAAGATCGGGAGGCGGAGCTGGTGGTTGGGAGGCAGGGATAGTGCTGGGCAGACTTATACGGTCTGTGCCAGAGCCGGTGGTGGGAAGCGGGACTGGTGGTTGGGAGGCGGGGATAGTGCTGGACAGACTTATACGGTCTGTGCCCTGAAGAGCACAGGTACAAATCAAAGTAGGCTATACACAAAATTAGCACATATGAGTTATCTTGTTGGGCAGATTCGATGGACCGTGCAGGTCTTTTTCTGCCGTCATCTACTATGTTACTATGGTTTTTTTTTGGTCGTTGTTATGTTATTGTTAGCATTAGAAAGACATAACGCAAAAACAGATTTTGTTACATGTTTTGAACATTTAGGGGCTCTTTTATAAAGGTGTGGTAGGCTACCCCCGGGTAGTACGTGGCAAAACAGCAAAACACGGCACCTGCGGTAGTTCTGTGTTTGGGGCTTGGCGTTCCCCGCGCCAGAAAATGGCGTGGGGAGAGCAGGGAGTAGGTGTTCCCAGCGGTAATTGGCCATCTGCACTCCAGTGGTGTAGCTAAGTGGGGCCACGGGGGCCTGGGCCCCCCAAATGTCCTCTAGGCCCCTGGTTTTGCTAGCGGGGGTCCCATCCAGCACCACCGCGTTGCCTGCCCTGCTCTGTCTTCCCCTCATATCCGGCACGTTCCTTGTAGTGAAACTGAGCACGCTCAATTTCAGTAAAAAGAGCGTGCAGGACGTGAGGGGAAGACAGAGCAGGGCAGGCAACGCGGGTGGCGCCGGAGACTGGCGCTGGACAACGCTTCAGCTGGCGGGAGTTGGGGACCCCCACCAGCCAAGGTATTTGCTGTGGCAATGGGTGGGGAGCGACAGGGCGGCAGACCAAAACGTGCCCCCTCCCACTGCGAGGTCTGGCTACGCCCCTGCTGCACTCGCTGTCTGATTACCACCGGGTTAGCGTGTGAGCCCAGACCGACAGCTAAACAGGAGGTGCTGAGGGCTGAGGCAGTAAATTGCCATGTGGCAATCTCTTTATTAATGCATGGTCATTTAAGATATCCATTTAAAATAACAGAAATTCCTGCTGCAGTAAAAGTGGCCTTGGCGTGTGGCAGTTATCAAGCTCCCACTCTACCGCAGGCCACTTTTAACCACAGCCTTGGAAAAGGACCCCTTATTTTTGAAACCCTCAGCACACCCCTGCCTTACTGTAGCTTTATATGGTTCACAGAGGCTCTTATTGTGTAAGAAAGTCACTTCAGGCAGCAGTGAGGCGATGGGAACTGTGAGCCCAGAGAGCACACTGGCCTTCCCTACAAGACCTGCGGTGAAATCCTCCCTTCTCCTCCACAGGGAAACTGTACAATGATATCGGCCTCAGTTATTCCCAGCTGAAGATCTTCTCCCTGGCAGCTGAGTGCTTTGAGAAGGCCCTGCCATTCTGCCAGGCTGACGGGACAGATGAACGGAGAGAGGCCGTGGTCCTGCAGAACTTGGGCTCAGTCTATAACACCCTGGAGCAGTTCAGCACAGCTCTGGAGTTCCACAGGAAAGCGGCTTCTCTCCATGGTAAGTGGCTCTGAAGCACTGGATCCCGGTCAATATTAACATGCCATAGAATGATCCTTGGAGATCAGTGGCCTGCTGGCGCCCGTGTGGCTTGCTTTTTCACCCAGTTCAAGCTTCTCCTACTTACCTACAAATGCACTCGATCTGCAGCCCCTCCTTACCTCTCTACCCTCATCTCCCCCTACGTCCCTACCCGTAACCTCCGCTCTCAAGACAAATCCCTCCTCTCAGTACCCTTCTCCACCACCGCCAACTCCAGGCTCCACCCTTTCTGCCTCGCCTCACCCTATGCTTGGAATAAACTTCCTGAGCCCATACGCCAGGCCCCCTCCCTGCCCATCTTCAAATCCTTACTCAAAGCCCACCTCGTCAATGTCGCCTTCGGCACATAACCACCTACCTCTCTTCAGGAAATCTAGACTGCCCCAACTTGACATTTCGTCCTTTAGATTGTAAGCTCCTTTGAGCAGGGACTGTCCTTCTTTGTTAAACTGTACAGCGCTGCGTAACCCTAGAAATGTTAAGTAGCAGTAGAAAAGGTTGTGTGCCCTGGTAACTGGAATACCCAGAAGCTGAGGGTCTGATTTTTAAATTCTCACTCATGGTGAGAAATTATTAGCATTTGAATAGGCCCCAGGTGATCCCTGATTTTTCCCCTCACCTTTTTCATAACTGAGGATCCTCAGTTCTGCTACAGTTATGTTTCCATCTCCACTCCAAACATCTCCCAAAGCTACTGCTGAGTTGACCTCCTTTGAGATTTGGTACTGCAGTGGCGTTCCTGGGGGGGCTGGCACCCGGGGCGGATCGCCGATGCGCCCCGCCCCCCGGGTGCAGCGACCCCCCCCCCGGTGAAAGGAAACCCCCCCCTGCCAGGTGCACGCCGCTGGGGGGGAGGGTGCTGTGCGCGCCTGCCCTCCGTTGTTCCATGCTTCTTCTCTGCCCTGGAACAGGAAGTAACCTGTTCCAGGGCAGAGAAGAAGCATGGACCAACGGAGGACAGGCGCGCGCGGCACCCCCCCAGCGGCGTGCACCCGGGGCAGACAGCCCCCCCCTAGGAAAGCCACTGTGTTACTGTGACTTCTATTTCTAGAACATTCTTTTCTCTGATAAAGATGTGTTTCTCAGTGATTAATTCTTTTGTGAGATTTTAATGTCTCTAAAGTATTCCCCCCCCCCCCCCCCCCAGCTCTCCTCCTCTAAAATACCCATGTTTAGGCCCTCCTGGCTTTTGGCAAAGAAAGAGCAGATGGTGTAGAATTGCAGATTTTATTCACTACTAATAGCTCTCGAGTCCTTATACACTGATGCCCATTGTTTCGCCATCTTGAGATCCTCAGCCATATTGTCTTACACAGATGCCAAATTACCCAGTTCCAGGCTGGAGATTTTGATGAAGTCCTGTGGAGGTGGAGGAGTAGCCTAGTGGTTAGTGCAGCAGACTTTGATCCTGGGGAACTGGGTTCAATTCCCAGTGCAGCTACTTTGACTCTGGGCAAGTCACCTAACCCTCCATTGCCCCATGTAAGCCGCATTGAGCCTGCCATGAGTGGGAAAGCGCGGGGTACGAATGTAACAAAAAATAAAGATTACAGCACAGTACTGACTTCAATCGTCAGTCTGAAAATGTCCTAACCACCCAATTTTGTAAGTTTCTAATTTATAGGGTGATGCAATGAAATCGTAGTGCATTAAAACATCAATATGAAAAATATGTCGCTTTTTGTACTTATCTTTTGAGCTACAGTTTGCGACATAAGTGAAACATCCCAACGGGGACCCGTTTCACCAAAAATGGCTTCCTCAGGGGACTTTATGATGCCATCGCTGTTGGTAAGCTGTTAAAAAAAAACCAAAAAGAGTTGGTAGACACGTAGCAGCAACCTATATTGAGGACTAATGAGGGACTTTTCCTCCTTTGTTTTGCATTTGAGACTTTGGGGTGGGTTTTTTGCCCATGATAAGGAGCGGATCCCCTTAAGACCAAGTGATTGGTCAACAGGATCGACTGTTAAGTACATAAGTAATGCCATACTGGGAAAAGACCAAGGGTACATCGAGCCCAGCATCCTGTCCATGACAGCAGCCAATCCAGGCCAAGGGCACCTGGCAAGCTTCCCAAACGTACAAACATTCTATACATGTTATTCCTGGAATTGTGGATTTTT
Organism: Microcaecilia unicolor; assembly: GCF_901765095.1. Classification (NCBI taxonomy): domain Eukaryota; kingdom Metazoa; phylum Chordata; class Amphibia; order Gymnophiona; family Siphonopidae; genus Microcaecilia; species Microcaecilia unicolor. The sequence goes on along the minus strand of NW_021963294.1, from coordinate 24,092 downwards.
CCCAAGTCCATTTAGTAGCGGTTTATGGACTTGTCCTTTAGGAAACTGTCTAACCCCTTTTTAAACTCTGCTAAGCTAACCGCCTTCACCATGTTCTTCGGCAACGAATTCCAAAGTTTATTCGTTGGGTGAAGAAATATTTTCTCCGATTTGTTTTAAATTTACTACACTGTAGTTTCATCGCATGCCCCCTAGTCCTAGTATTTTTGGAAAGCGTGAACAGACGCTTCACCTCCACCTGTTCCACTCCACTCATTATTTTATATACCTCTATCATGTCTCCCCTCAGCCGTCTCTTCTCCAAACTGAAAAGCCCTAGCCTCCTTAGTCTTTCTTCATAGGGAAGTCGTCCCATCTCCGCTATCATTTTAGTTGCCCTTCGCTGCACCTTCCTGTTATTGATTATTATGGTAAGTCTTGTTAAAAAGGTAGGTCTTTAGTGATTTTAGTGATATTGAGGACTAATGAGGGACTTTTCCTCCTTTGTTTTGCATTTGAGACTTTGGAGTGGTTTTTTTTTGCCCATGATAAGGAGCGGATCCCCTTAAGACCAAGTGATTGGTCAACAGGATCGACTGTTGCTTGTGAGATCGTTGTGATCCAGGCACCTCGAGGCTTTTTCCCCCCCCCCCCCCCCCCCCCCCGCACTAGTCACAAGTGACATATAATGTTTGGTTATACTGTGAGAGTACATACCATCCCTTTCTACACAGCAGTGGGAGTTGTGATTGCCAGTATATGTGATTAAATAGCTACTTCCACCACCGCCCTATATTGTATTTAGAGGATGCTACAAAAAAACAAAATGAACAATTAAAAAGTAGAAAGAGTCACCAGCCCAGTCTCGTAAATACAAACATGAAATACACGAGGAGCAAATTCCATCTTAGGAGCCAACTTTTTAAAATTATTGGGGGTGCTAAGCCCAGTGGAAATAACCTCTCTGTGGACACATACATGGAATTTTCTCAATATTGGGGGTGCTCAAGCACCCACAGAGTCAGCTCCTATGAATTCCATTATACCTCAATGGGTGTAGCTGTGTATTCTAGCCGCTAAGAACCAAAACATGGCGGCTACTTATAAAGATACGGCAGTGCATGCGCACCCCCCTTTATATATATATATATATATATATATATATATATATACATACCCTGAGGAGGCCGCCAGAGGGCGCTCCTCAACTGAAAACATGGAAAATGCCCATTCTGGTCACTAGAGGGAGCTCCAGGGAGATAGCTGAGTATTGGTCTGCATGTGCCAGTAGAGGGAGCTCCAGGGAGACAGCTGGGGATTGAGAAGAGAATTCTAGACCCAGATCTTTCTGGAACTGGAGGGGTGCGGTCTAAGGAGGTGGGGGTGGTTTATTGGACACCTCATAAATAGCTTCCTCTTAGTAGAGGAAGGGGTTTTGCCCAGAGGAGAAGAGATGGGAACCTGGAGACCCTGAGGCCTGGAAGAGGAGATGGTGGACCTGGAAGGGAATGGAGTCTGAAGTCAGGAGGTGAAAGTGAAGGAAGAGACCTGCTGGAGAATTGGAAGATGAGAGAGAAGGTGACCTCAAAGCCCCAGAAGGTACTTACCTGACTAAGGACATGTTAAGGACACTGTGGTTTATTTGAAAATGGACTAACAGCCATGGGGTGGAGGATAGGACAGTAAAGTTAGAGTGAAGAAAGTCCTATCCAGGGGTGGTGGCTGTTATACACTGAGACCCAGGGTTCCCACAGTAGAAGTGAGTAAATTTGTGAGAAAGTATTTACTGGAAAGAAGTTGTTCCCACAGGGATGGAACTAATAAGTGAATTTGCATATGTTGACTGGCTAATCTGCATATTTGTGAAGTCTGGAGAATCCGAGTTAGAGTACCAGGAAAAGTGCAGTGGGTCACTGCCCGTGAACCAGAGGAGTGACCGGGGCACACTGGACAAAACAGGGAAGGATTTCCAGCAGGAGGAAGGCATGGCAGAGCAGTTACCCTGAGTAAGGAAGGAGCCCAGGATATAGAGGTTGGTGCTTGCAAGTGACCATGGAGAGGACCAGCCAGAGTCCTGATTAGGAGCCAAGGGGCCAGTGAGGCTAGGCAGAGAGCAGGCAGTGCAGGTGTCTGTACAAGCTGCTCAGAAGTTTAGGGCTAGTGAGGCCAGATGGAGAGCATGTGAGCCTGGAAAGGAGCCACTAAAAAAAATGGGTGGTTAGGACATTTTGAGACTGATGATTGAAGTCAGTACTGTGCTGTAATCGTTATATTATGTAACAGCAGAAAAAAGCACAGGTGTCTGAGGTCTCTTTTTCAACCCTGTAATAATACTTTCAGTATTGAAAGTGTCAGCTGCAGTTTGTTATATTTCCACTTGGTTTGTGTGGCCTGAATTATTATTGTACCGGTGGGTGTCCAAAGGTGGTGTTATCTTAAAATCATGGACTACAAATATCACACTGCTTTTGGGATGGGGCACCTTTCCCCACTGAAAAAATTAAATCTACCCTCACCTTTATAGGTCTCTCAGTCTCATTGCTGAAGGATATTCTAATGCCTATATGGTGGCGTGTTTTGCAGGCACGCTGGGGAATCGGCAGGCCCAGGGTCAGTGCTTCGGAAACCTGGCTTATGCCTACAGCCAGCTGGGGGACCATGAGGCAGCCGGTGAACACTACCTGCATGCATTCCAGGCCTTCAAGGACTCAGGTAATCAAGCCCTGAACTAGGCCTTCCTCTGTACCTCACTGCATCCCTCCTACGGGCACTGTGGCAAGGTGAAGCCAGTGCCGGAGTGCCCCATGGGATGCCTTACCCCTTTTCTGTAGTTGTCAAGGGCAAAAGTTTATTTGCCTCCACCCAGCGGAGCTTCCCTGACATGGAGGCCTTCAGACACCCTGATAGTACTGTGCTCAGAGAGAGCTTCCGGGTCAATGAGGTTATCAAAGGCCACAGTATAATCTAGCATTCTCTTGGGTCTTACATGTGACACTTATATTTCTATGATGTATCTCTCACAAGACATATTAACTTATTAGTAAACACATATGGATTCTGCTGTTACAGCTTTTTTAGAAATGTTGTGAGTATGATTGGATTACTGATCTCCCTCTCCACTCCATCCCCATCCCAGCCTCATGTTTTACAAACAGCTACTTAGGGTCAGCTATGTGACTGAAATCTGCTGTTATCTACAGGAGGGAATGATTTTATATCCCTGTGTCTCTCGCAGAGGATACCCATGGCCAGTGGCAGGCCTGTGAAGGGCTTGGAGCTGTGAGATTCCACCTGGGAGACCCTGAAAAGGCTATACAGTATTACAAGCAAGCTTTGTCCCTAATCTCCAAAACCAAGGTCAGTTCCTCCACTCAACAAATAACAACCTGGCTTGACCATGCATGTGCAGTGTTGAGCTTGAGTTTCTGAAACTCTGTAGATCCCTTCACCAAACATTCTGAGCCTCTGCTTCATAAACTCTACACCTCACTCCCACCATCATTAACACCTCAACCAAAATGCAATGAGTTCCTTTCAGGAGCTGATTCCATCAAAATGGAGCCAGTGGAAAATAAACTGAATCGTGACAGGACCACCTGTAAAGCCTGAGAAGTCTGAAAGGGTCACACTTGTGCATTCAACAAATTGCCTAGATGAAACTTTTGAAATGACAAAAGCTCTGTTTCTGTTCTCTGGAAGGTACTTCTAATGCTTAAAGAAGGTTCTCAAAGTCCCTTTTAAATATTTAGTAGCTTCCTAGTAGGATCCTTTGTACCTGACTCTTTCATTGTCTGTATAACTGAGGTTGAACTTCTGCCTTTCTGTATCATACAAGAATGACCGTGTCCTTATTCTCCCCACCTCCAGGAGGTCTCCAACACGGCACAAGAGCGGATTGTGGACAAGCTGACAGACGCCATCCAGCACAAACTGTCCACCAAGAGCAGCTTCTGCCATGGGGGTGGGAAAGCACCCACTGCTCCCCTTGTAAGAATGGTAAGGAGGTCTCTGCAATGGGACAGAGTCAGTGTAGTGGGAAAAAAGGCACCAGAGGAAGAGCTGATATCTGCCTGTTGGGGTCCCATAAATTTCCCCACCTTGGTCTCCTCACCCAGGTGCATTTTAATGGAAGGGAGCTGGGTGTATGAGAAAAATTACCCTTAAACCTCAGAACTAGGTGTACATAGCAAGTGAAATTAAAAATATTGGGGGGGGGGGGGGGGGGGGGGAGGGATGTTTATCTCAACAAAACCACTGAGGGAAATGTGCCCCCCCTCCACACTTCCACATGTTCAAGGACAGTTCCTCTGTTGCAGAAGCAGCTCCCTGGGAAGCAGCAGAGCACGAATCCAGCTCGACTGGAGATCACCAGCACCCCCAAGGCCCCCCAACATGACAACCATGTGTAAGTAACAAGAATAGAAAAAAAAATAAACTGTTCCTTCACCCCAAGTATTTACGGAAGGCAACACCCAGACCAGTTTAGAACCCCCTAAGGTTTAACACTAGTTCATTAAACCTCATAAACCAGAACTGGGGAAGCAAGGGGGGGAGAGGAAGATGAGTAAAGATAATTTGTTTGAATGGGAATGGTGAGATTTCGACCCCATGATCCAAGGGAACCACTGGTGTCCAGGGAATATGCAGATAGCATTGGAGCGACCCTTGAATCACAGCTGTGCTCTGTCTTGGTGAGGGTTCAGGGACAATGATCCTACCGGGTACTTGTGACCTGGACTGGCCTCTGTTGGAGACAGGATGCTGGGCTTGATGAATCTTTGGCACAACCCAGCAGGGCTCATCTTATGTCCCTTTGTAAAGGGGTGATCTTGCATGGGGTGTGGGTTCAGGATGGGGGGAGAGGAAGGCTAGAAGTATAATTTCAGGATCCTTATGAGTATTAACATTACAGACACCTCCCCATTAGTTCTGTGAAAGTACTGGAGTGTCTCTATCTCTCCACAGCCATTAAGAAAATAGGTCAGGACCATGGCACATCTGACTGGTTATGTCCAATATGCAGGTCACCTGTGAGACCAGCTCCTGCACCGTGGGCTCCTGAAGACCAGAACCTGAGAGGACAACCTGCACCGCTGGACCAGGCTCCTTTGGCAACACATATGGTGGCAGCAGGAAGCTCCCAAAGGATGAACAAACAGCCCCACCTGAGACTGGATGCCAGGAGCTCAGGTAGGAGAAGATAGTCCTATCCTTCTGGAGGTTCTCCTGGAGGTCTGGAGCCCTGGTTCAGAGCTATGAATACTCCTCAGCTTTCACTGTAATTTTGGTAAGCTCAGTGGACACACAGGCCTTTGGAGAATGATCCAGCATTCAGCCTTCCCACTGGCCTGTGATGGATCAAGAGGAACATTCCCTCTGCAGGCAAAAAAAATAGGGGCCACCACCTTCTATGGGATAAACTTCATATATGCTTCTTGACATTCTGCAACCTTGATTGGGTCAATGTTTCATAGAAGGAATCCAGGGCATCAAGATCAGTTCAGTACCTTCCCAATAAGGGAGAACCAGTTTGCAGTGTCAGTTAAAATGAAGCCGCCCCCACCCCCTTGTGTATTTTGTTTTTGAGGACTTCCTAGACACACCTGAACCAGGGATATCACTTTGTCCTGCCTGAAGTTCATGATGGTCAACAAATGCCCTCCCACCACCACTTTATTCTCTGGTGTTTTTGCACTTCCTACAGATTCACTACATGCTGTTAAGCCGGTGGAAGAAGATTCTGAGAGTCTCACCACAGTGCCCAGCTGCTCTGAAGAAGGAGACCCACATGACATGAGGCCCATCTGCTACCGTCACCAGTCACAGGCCAACAGGTGGGTGTTTGGGGAGGGGCTTGGACTGGGAGGGTGGTGCTTCAGGCAAAATCAGGATGGCTTCACATGAATCATCCAAGCCAGTTTACAATCTCAGGCCATGATGATCATAGAGTTACCAAAAGGACAGGGTGATCCAGGCCTGGATTTCCTCCCAGTGTATCCTCAGGAGCTGCAGGTTCACGTTCTCCAGAAGCAATAGTGTCCTGGGGGTCTGAATTAAAGAGAGCTTGGGACAAGTACATAGGATCTCTAAGGGAGTGATAGGGAGGGTAGATGGCATGGATGGGTAGAATGGATAGGCCACAGTGTCTTTGCCTACATTTTTCTACGTTTCTATTAAAATATCTTGTGAAACTTTTTTTAATGTAGCAATTTCAACAATACTTACCTGTATCCGGATCCGTTCTACCAGAATTACCTCCGGACTGGGACGGCACAGAATACACAGCTCAGTAAGTGCCAGGGGGACTGACGCACTTTAAAACCAGGCGCAAGGGAGTGGTTAAAGACTTGTAATTTTGGGGGGGGAGGGGGGGGGTGTTAGTCTGCCTTTATAATGGATGCTGACAACATTATTCATATCCAGACACATGTACACCTGATCCAAAGTGCTTACAGTGAAAGCAGATACCGCTTAGTTGTTATGATTTGCGGTAAATTAAATAAATTTGAACTGAGAATGTGTTCCAGATTACGAGGTGTGTGTGGGGGGGGGGGGGGGAGGGGGGGAATTTAAGCCTGAGGATCCCAGGTTCCTCATGATCAGTACCTTCCATTGCGGTATGTATCATGAATTGTGGCAGCCAGTGGACGTTTTTTTAACCTCCCCCATAACCCTCTTGTTCCATAAGAGGACCCCATTTGATGGAATGGTGAAAGTTACCCTCACACCTCTAGAGAAAGCAAAACCCTTCAAGTTTTCAGCAGAGCTTCTGGTGCTAGTTTTCTTTGTCCTTCCAGATACGGCTGGCCCTGACGTCAGCTGCACTTTGCTTAATGAGTCACTTCAGTATGGGCATCAGGGGTGAGGGCAGCTCAAAAATGTTCCATTTCATTCCATTTCCCATGCCTTTGGCAGCATTGTTCATTTTCTTTACTTATTTAACTTATTAGGATTTATTTACCGCCTTTTTGAAGGAATACACTAAACATAAGCAATAGACAATTAATTACAGCAGTGAAAATATTCAAACAACAATACAAAGTATGGCGTGGAGGGGCATAATCGAACGGGGACAACCATCTCTAAGGGCGCCCATCTGTAAGGACGGCGCCGCGAAGGGGCGGGGAAACCCTTATTATCGAAATAAGATGGGCGGCCATCTTTTGTTTCGATAATACGGTCGGGGATGCCCAAATCTCAACATTTAGGTCGACTTTAGAGATGGTCGACCTAAATGTCGAGATGGGCGAACTTAGAGATGGGCGAACTTAGAGATGGTTGTCTCCGGTTTTCACCCATAAACAAGGATGCCCATCTCAAAAACGACCAAATCCAAGTCATTTGGTCATGGGAGGAGCCAGCATTCATAGTGTACTGGTCCCCCTCACATGCCAGGGCACCCTAGGGGGCACTGCAGTGGACTTCAGAAATTGTTCCCAGGTGCGTATGCTGAACCCCCCCAAACCCCCTCAAAAACCCACTCCCCACCACTACCATAGCCCTAAGGGATGATGGGGGGCACCTACATGTGGGTACAGTGGGTTTGTGGTGGGTTTTAGAGGGCTCAACATTTACCAGAGTTTAGCAGAGTTTAAAAAGGGGTTGGACGGTTTCCTAAAGGACAAGTCCATAAACCGCTACTAAACAGACTTGGAAAACTCAAAAATTCCAGGAATAACATGTATAGAATGTTTGTACGTTTGGGAAGCTTGCCAGGTGCCCTTGGCCTGGATTGGCCGCTGTTGTGGACAGGATGCTGGGCTCGATGGACCCTTGGTCTTTTCCCAGTATGGCATTACTTATGTACTTATGTACCACCACAAGTGTAACAGGTATGGAGGGATGGGCCTGGGTCCGCCTGCCTGAGGTGCACTGCACCCACTAAAACTGCTCCAGGGACCTGCATACTGCTGCGATGGACCTGAGTATGACATTTGAGGCTGGCAAAAAAAGTTCTTAAAGTTGTTTTTTTGAGGGTGGGAGGGGGTTAGTGACTACTGGGGGAGTCAGGGGAGGTCATCCCAGATTCCCTCCGTGGTCATCTGTTCAGTTCGGGCACTTTTTTGAGGCTTGGTTGTGAAAAAAATGGACCAAGTCGGCCAAGTGCTCGTCAGGGACGCCCTTCTTTTTTTCCATTATCGGCCGAGGACGCCCATCTCTTAATCACGCCCCAGTCCCGCCTTCGCTACGGTGCCATGCCCCCGTGAACTTTGGTTGTCCCCGCGACGGAAAGCAGTTTGGGACGCCTAAAATTGGCTTTCGATTACGCTGATTTCTGTGGAAAGATGGGCGCCCTTCTCTTTCGATTATGCCCCTGATAGTCTACTACTTACAATGTCAACACAATACGTAATAAAAACTTTTAATAGACAGGAAAAGATGGAACATAGAGAAGTTAGAAAATAAGGAGACTAATTCAAAGAAAGTTGCACCTGAGGTCAGGTGCTTAAATATTATTTCAGCTAGGGTAGGAGTGGATAAACAAGTCCTGCTACAGTATCTGCAGTATACGGTTTGGTTAGTCTTAATTTTCATTTTGGGGGCGATATCGTTAATAGCACAACTTCTTTGCAGAGGACACGCTCTTTCCTGATAACGCATGCATGTGTGCACAAACTTTTATCAGAAAAGAGCGTGCCCTTTTTGCAAACAGAGCGCACTATGACCGGCACATGAAAAACCATAACTTGTCTTTTTTTGCTTGTTTTTGTTGAACATTTCTCATGCCATTGCAAATGACAGCTCATCCCTAACTGGCATGGTAAATGTGTAAAGATATGAAGGTGAGGACATGAGTCTGAGGAGGGAGGTCTAACCTTTTGTTTGTCTGTTACAGGTAATCACGTCTATGAAACCCTGAAGCTGAGAACACTAGCCACAGACAGGTAGGTTTCAGCAGCACAGGAAAGAGTGGTGACTTTTAGTATGCCAGCTCCCTTTTCATTCCGAAATGCCTCGTCCAGGGGTGAGGAGCACAGAGACCAGGATCTCCACCTGGCACCCAGAGTTCAGTGCGTATCACTGACAGCCAGAGTGAGGGGGGAAAGAGATTACCTGGAACGCAGGTGACACACATTATCTGTTGTGTGCCAGGTGCATTTATATCTGAACCTCTGACAGTGTCCCACAGACATTTAATAAACTCCCCAAGTTATCCTAAATCTGTGCATCTTCTTAGTGGTTCTGTCTCTTTTTTTTCTCCCCTCCCCTCCCCTCCACCTGTCCCTGTGTTTCCATCTCCTCTTTCTCAGCATCTCACTGTAGAATTGCACAATCCAATCTCTTCCACTGTAAAAGAACAAGCCAAAATGTAGTGGCAAAAGAACCATTTGCACTTCCCCTTGGCCTGGGCCAAATAACTTTGATGCAGGAGAAATGACTTGCTGATGTCCCACAGCTCGTAGAGGGAAAGCAGATGGCGCAGCCAGGGGAATAGCGAAAGGGCTGGACTCAGAGGAGGCTCCCTTTCGGGGGTACTTGTGCCACCTGCACATGCCACCTGAGCAACAGGCCATGATGGAAAGCATGTGTGTGTTCTCCTGCAGCAGAGCACTTCATCCAGACCTTTGGTTCTGTTAGGTGGTATCTGTGCATTAATGGTGCTGTGCTGCATATGGGTTGTGGAGTGGGTTTTGATGGCAACTTCTGTAGTTGGAACATAAGGATAGAGCCGGGCAGACTTCTAGAGTGGAGGAGTGGCCTAGTGGTTAGAGCACCGGTCTTGCAATCCAGAGGTGGCCGGTTCAAATCCCACTGCTGCTCCTTGTGATCTTGGGCAAGTCACTTAACCCTCCATTGCCTCAGGTACAAACTTAGATTGTGAGCCCTCCTGGGACAGAGAAACAGAAGCCTGCCCTTGCAGATCAGCAGTGCGGCCGCGCAGGCTTCTGTTTCTGTGAGTCTGACGTCCTGCACGTTGCTGATCTGCAAGGGCAGGCTTCTACACGGAATGTTGCTAGTGGAGGAGTGGCCTAGTGGTTAGTGCAGTGGAACATGGAATGTTGCTATTATTGGTGATTCTACACGGAATGTTGCTGAGTGGAGGAGTGGCCTAGTGGTTAGAGCACCGGTCTTGCAATCCAGAGGTGGCCGGTTCAAATCCCGCCGCTGCTCCTTGTGATCTTGGGCAAGTCACTTAATCCTCAATTGCCTCAGGTACCACCTTAGATTGTGAGCCCTCCTGGGACAGAGAAATATCCAGAGTACCTGAATGTAACTCACCTTGAGCTACTACTGAAAAAGATGTGAGCAAAATCTAAATACAGTCTGTGCCCCAGAAACACCAATGAAAGACCATGATCAAGTATATATGACATTCATTGTTGATTCAATCTAGAATTGAGAATGAATAAGACTGTTGGGCAGACTGGATGGACTGTTCAGGTCCTTAACTGCCCTCACTTACTATGTTAAGTCCTGTGTTTCACATGGAGCAGAGGTTAGTGCAGTGGACTTTGATCCTGGGGAACGGAGTTCAATTCCCACTGCAGCTCCTTGTGACCCTAGGTAGGTAAGTCACTTAACCCTCCATTGCCTCTGGTACAAAATAAGTACCTGAATATATGTAAACCGCTTTGAATGTAGTTGTAAAAACCTCAGAAAGGCAGTATATCAAGTCTCATTTCCCTTTCCCTCTTTGCTGCTCATGCTCCTGCCCTGTCCATTGTTGAATATGGTGCATATGAATGTACTTTACCTAGAACTATGAACAATCAATACATTAGCTTCATTCCCTAATGCAGTGTTGTTTGGGCTGATGGTGCTCCAAGAACTGCCAATATTTGGCTGTTAACTTTTTTTCTTTTTTTGCTTGTTCCAGAGGAAATGGTGAGGTATGGGAAAGCAAACCAGAGCCTGGTGTCCAACCAAGGAGGAGGATACTGGAATCCCGAATGTGTGCAATCATGTGATTTGGGACACATATTTAAAATGCAGAGGTCCTGGCTAACCTTTGATGTTTAAACTGTTTTCTTAACAGCAGGAAAGACAGTGCCAGGTTATGATCACCAGCCAGTCACATTCGGCAGAAGAAAGTGCAAGGACAGGCTCCCCAAATCACAGCACTGCCAAGTTACCCCCTCCCTTTCAGTACTAGTCCTGTAAGTTTTAAACTTACATCCCAAAGTAGTTGTAGTCCTTCATTCTACCCACTGAAATCAGTGCTGATGATCCCATAATGCACCAGGATGGGGTTTATGAGAAATCCAGGACTGGACTAATATCTCCCTCCTGGAACTGGGTAACTTGGCAGCTCTGGGCTGCATAGCTGAGTAGAAGGGTAGGGAGACAATGAATGCAACTGTTGGGCAGACTGGATGGACCACTGAGGTATTTATTTTCCATCAATATATTACTTTGACCAGAAAAACAGCATCTGTAGAACACCCAGTACCCAGGTGCTATTTTTCATCTTGTTACATACCTGCCCTTCCTCCAACCCTCTGCTTCCCTGGGAGGCTTTTCCACATATCCTTTACCCTCTTGTGGAGAAATGTCATTCTGTTAGCCTTGAGTCCCCTCTCCTAGCCCCATTACAACAGCCCCTTGTTCTGAAATGTACCCTTGTTATTTGAATGCAATTATTTTTGCCCGCAGTGAGTTTCTCAGTGCTACACTGATCTGAGCTCTGTCAAACCCTTAAAGAAATGCCTCTCATCCCAGTCTTGAATGTATGGGTAATAATTCTGGGATTCCTGACAACCACATTGAATGTACTTGACAAAGGTTTTATATATTAATAATATACCGTAGGCTACTTATTTCTACATTAAATGTGTACAAGTAATAAAACAATTTTTTAATTTATTTTTTTTGTGTATAAATGTACTCAGTCCATTCCCATTACAACCATTTTGCCCCTAAGGGTAACATATGGCAGTGTCTGTGTGGGAACCATCATGGCACCTAGAATGTTCCATCTCCTTTCAAATGTATGTGCATACAATTCAAGACCTTTTAAATAACTAGACTTCCATTCTAGACTAAATGTGATAATGTACTATGAATATAAAGATAAACCTGATGTTGCACACACCTAATTATAACATATTGGCTCATACACTCTAATCATACAGTCTAAGACACATAACACCCTACATGCATAACAGCTATACCATAACAAAAAATGGAAAAAAAGAAATAATCACTTCCCTTTGGGGCACAAATGTGCTTGTGCGTGTGCATTAAAAATGGAAATTAAATCCAATCTTGCTCTTCATAATGCTGCACCAAACAAACTCCCTTTAAAGTCTTCCATTTTATTTATTGACAGGTTTTATATACACAGGGCTTTCACTGTATGTAAAGTTCCATCTGAAAACCAAGTCAATTACTTGGACTTCTAGGATAAGGCTCAAACCAGACCTCTGCCTTACAAGGGGCCACTGACAATGTCCAAGACCCCTAAGGGGGTCCCGCATGAGGAAGGGAAATCAGTTACATGCAAACCAAAAAAAAAAGAAGATAGTCAATCTATGAATTCATTTAGACCTTTTGAGAATTTTACACCACTACATAATACCAGTCTGTGCAAAGATACAGGGAACACCTTAATAATGGCCTCAGCCTTTAGCTCAGCTGAACTGCTTTTTTTTTAAGGAATATAGTTTGTATAAATTCTGAAGGACAGTGTCACTCCAGATGTCACATGTGCAGTAGCAATGCAAAGAGCAAGGCATGGGAGACCAGTCAATATTAGAAAACAAAATCCACAGCACACACATGTAATACCCACAGTGACCAGCAGATGTCACCATTTCATCTCCTGCCTCACCAGGCTTCTCCAGTTAACTGTGTTGAAACAGTGGAGAAGGCACTAGTGCATCAATATTCTCTCTTTCATTCTTATTCCTTCCATCCCCTACCTCCCCAAATCTCACCAGACCTACCAAGTCTCCTGCATTCAGAAGGAGATCCCACCTGTGCAGCAGCCAGGAGAACTGGGTTCGATTCCCAATGCAGCTCCTTGTGACCCTGCGCAAGTCACTTAACCCTCCATGGCCCCAGGTACGAAGTAAGTTCCTGTTTATAATATGTAAACTGCTTTAATTGTAAGCACAGAAAGGTGGTATCTCAAATCCCATCCCTTTTCCACCTTTAATGGTCAATCACCAGATGCCCATTGGGGCAACCCAAACTCCTGCTCACTGCCAGAGCCCAGCATCTGCCCACATTAATTGCCCAAATTTTGAAGGTGGCACGTGCCACCCCAGATCACAGCCCAACTGGCATGGAATCAAGACTGCTCAATGCAGCTTCAGGGTGCACTAGGCATAATTCTGACCTTTTACCACAGAATGCTCTAAGGAAATTAAGCCAGGGACTGGATCAGCCTGTTTGATTTTCCTGCCAGGCACCTGAAATAAGAGCGGTATAGCACATACCTGAAAAGCTGGCAGTTTGATGGTGGCAGTGGTGGGAAATACCGTCACCATTTTCAACGTATGGAATTGTGGTCCCACCACGATAAAGGCCAACTAAAACCAGGTTTTTTCGGTTTCAACTGAAATTTGTCACTCACTTTCAGCTGAGTGGCCCAGCCACGACCCTCGCCGACCAGAGCCTCCCCCCCCCCCCCCCGCCTACCTTAAACCCTGGTGGCCTAACTGGGGCAAAAATGATCCCCAGTCACTCCTGCCCCTGTCATCTCAGCAGTAGCAGGAGTGTCTGGTGATCACCTTCTGCCCTGACTAGGCCACTAACCCATCAGGGTTTCTAAGGTAGGCCTGGAGAGACCATATTTGTAGTGGGAGAGCGTTGCTTTTGGTCTGGGGGGGGGGGGGGGCAGAGAGTGGCTGGCACCAGCATTTTCAGCTGAAATATAGCCAAATCTGAACTTTGGGCTGATTTCTGCACTGAAGCTGAAATTCGGTCAGTCTCTACACCAAGATGATGGTCACATTCTAGGCAGGATACAGTAGGGGTCTGCCACGATGGGTTCTGCAGCCCAAAGCACCTGCTTATCCCTCATCCAGGTACTAGGCAGCCTGATTCCTGCTTAGCATCTGAGACATAACAAGTCTCAGACGTAACAGCCTGATAAAAGTGTAATAATACCCTTTTTCTAATTCACCGGACAGAGGCACCGAGTCAGCCATAGGCAACACAAGCCACGCCTCAGGCACCAAATTTTGAAAGTGCCAAGTACCTGAAGGACAGGAACACACTTTCTTTCCAAGGGGATTCCAGTTCCTTCTCTCAGTCCTGCCTAGGGGTGTCAAGGAGTGGAGGAGTGGCCTAGTGGTTAGGGTGGTGGACTTTGGTCCTGAGGAACTGAGTTCAATTCCCACTTCAGGCACAGGCAGCTCCTTGTGACTCTGGGCAAGTCACTTAACCCTCCATTGCCCCATGTAAGCCGCATTGAGCCTGCCATGAGTGGGAAAGCACGGGGTACAAATGTAACAAAAACAAAACATCTTAAATCCAGTCTTTCCTTATGTTTCTAGCTCGCCAAGCAATAAAGATGGACTGGATCGGCCCTTCTTGGAAATAATGTCAGAAATGGACATTGTGGACTGCTCCACGTTGGCCACAATGTCCCAAGTGATGTACCAGAAGGTGAATGAAGAGTTGGAGGGGTCCTTTTACTAAGCCGCAGTAAAAAGTGTCCTGCGGTCGTGCAGGCAAGTGTCGGGCCCGTTTTTACCCATGCTTCTCCCCAGTCTAGGTCCCATGATCTACAAATGATCCTTCCCAGTCCCACCCCTCACTCACCCATCCCCTTGCACTGCATGCTGACTGTCCTATTAAACATGTTTGTCTATGGAACTGTCCCAAAGAGGCCCTTAGACTGCCAGGGCTTTGAAGGTAGTATCGGTGAGAGCCTGCAGATGGTGGGAGGGTGGCTCGAGTGGTCGACCCAGGGGGCGGGGCAATAGTTTTGGTTCCGGATGAAATTGAGTGACAAACTTTGACCATAGGTTTAGTTTCAGCTGAAACCAAAAGCCCTGGTTTTAGTTGCCCATTTTCTCAATGGAGGAGGGTGAATAGTGGAGTGCCGCAAGAATCTGTACTGGGACCGGAGCTATATATAAATGATCTGGAAATACACCAAGCAATCCAGATGAGGAAACTGACTGACTGGAGCCTCAACACTGTACTGTGTTTCGGCCACAGGCCAGTCTCAGGAGTCTCTGTAAATGATCTTTCATATGACAATTTCAAAACTACGAGACATGTATCATTAGAAAATGAAACCAAAGATATGTCTTGAAAAGACAATCATAAAGATCCATGCTTGTTCTGACTCCAAAGGCAGGCCTGTGGCCAAAACACAGTAGTGTGGAGTTTCCTGTCAATCAACATTATTCAAGTATTCGAAGTTTCCTGTCCATCTACTACTATTACTTATCGCGCTACTAGACGTACGCAGCGCTGTACACTTGAACATGAAGAGACAGTCCCTGCTCGACAGAGCTTACAATCTAATTAGGCCAGACAAACAGGACAAACAAGAGATAAGGGAATATTAAAGTGAGGATGATAAAATAAGGGTTCTGAACAAGGGAATAAGGGTTAGGAGTTAAAAGCAGCATCAAAAACGGAATCTCTTGAGCAAGTACTACTCAAGCAGTGCACACACACTGCACTAAACAGAGCCAAAAACAAGGGGTCAAAGACCCTACCCACAGGCACAATGAACGGGAAAAGACAACCCCACTTAGACTCACAAGGTAGAAACCACAAGTAAAAGATAAGAAAACCACACAGGAAGGCAGCACAGGACTGGGCTTAGAACCACAGCTATAAATTAAAAGTCGGAACCATGTCGAACAGCCCATCTCTGGATTGCTTGGTCTATTTCCCACAACTCTTTGCCTGTTCCTGTCAAAGAAAAAGCTGCCAGCATCTTTTGAGAGGTAAACGGAGGATGCTAAGAGTCTTCTAACGAAAGGAAGCTGTGTATGTTAAATTAAAATAAATCTATAGGCATGCAACTATGCAAATACAGAAGAGAGCTGAGCTGCCGATGCAAGAGCTTGCAACCATGTGCACCCAACATTCTGAGCTCATCGCGCATGCTCAATTCCCTCTGAGAGGCTGGGGACTGGGAAAAGAAAGCACCAGCCTGGAGCGCAGCCCAGCCCCGCCTCCTGCACGCACTCTCTGGGATAGCAAAAGGCGTGGTCCTCCTGTCCCCGCCCCAGCAGAGTGACTCGTGCACAATACGTCGCCATCGCCACTTTGAGCTCCTTTGAAACCCACGCGCAAGGCAAGGGGTGTGAGGGTGGGATGCGCCTCGTGCAGACGCTGCTGAGCTTGAGCGCGCTACTCCCCCCTCCGGGCTCGCGCTCTTTCCTGTTGCCTCTGCTGCTGCCTGCCCTCTCAGCAGCGCGAGGCGGAGAGAGGCGCGCGGCGGCCGCCTTTTGCGTCAACCACCCCCGTGCGGCCTGTTCTTGGGGACGTGCCGCCGCCTTTCTCGGAGCGCCTGCGCAGGGTGAAGGGGCGGTACTGCAACAGCAGGCGGAGCTCTTCCGCTTCCGCCAGCATGAAGGTCCCAAGTATCTCAGGTGAAGAACACCCCGAAAATGAAACTTCCAATCTACATTAATGATATAAGATCAGTAATCACGATCACGTTGTTTTCGCCTCCGAATCCTCTGCTTGATTCAGCTTTTATCCGTGACTTGTAAACGTGTGCTTTGCTCTTTTGCGTCTGCAAAACGACTCCAGCAAGCTTGGTGGTTTGGGCCAGGTTTTGGCCCGTTGCATGCAGGGAATTGTAGTTTTTATTTTGTGTTCTGGTAACAGAATAAAGACTGGGCCTGGAGTTTGGTTTGTTTATTTTATTTTATTTATTGCATTTGTATCCCACTTTATCCCACCTATTTGCAGGCTCAATGTGGCTTACAAGGTCCCGTTATGGCAATCGCCATTCCAGGGTGAAAGATACAAGTGGTAGTCCGTAGGGACCAGACAGATGTAAAAAGAAAATAGAAACTAGGTGGAGTGTTGATGTGTTATAAATAACTATTATTCCATTTGGTATGCCTTCTTGAAGAGATAGGTCTTCAGAGATTTACGAAAGTTAGTTATTTCCTAGATTGTTGTTAGGTTACGTGCAGGGCATTCCATATCTGCGTGCTCATATAGGAAAAGCTGGCTGCGTGTGTTAGTTTGTATTTTAAACCTTTACAGCCGGGGAAGTATAGGTTAAGAAATGTGCGTGCGGATCTTTTGGCATTTCTGGGTGGCAGGTCGATGAGGTCTAGCATGTAGGCCGGGGCATCTCCGTGAATGATTTTATGAACTAGAGTGCAGATTTTAAACGTGATTTGTTCTTTAAGTGGAAGCCAGTGTAGTTTTTCTCTTAGGGGTTTTGCACTTTCGTATTTTGTTTTTCCGAATATGAGTCTGGCTGCGGTGTTCTGGGCTGTTTGAAGTTTCTTAAGGATTTGCTCTTTGCAGCCAGCGAAGAGTGCATTGCAGTAGTCTAGGTGACTCAGCACCATTGATTGTACCAGGCTGCGAAAAATGATCCTTGGGAAGAAAGGTTTTAGTCTTTTGAGTTTCCACATTGAGTGGAACATCTTCTTAGTTGTATTCTTCACATGGTTTTCAAGTGTGAGATTTCGATCAATGGTAACTCCGAGAATGTTCAGTGTGTTTGAAACGGGCAGGGAAAAGTTTGGTGAGGTTATAGTGGTGAACTTACTTGTGTTATGTTGTGAAATGGGTGTGAAGTTGGTGGGAGGGTAAGGCTGTTCATTGATACTACATATTTTTAATTTTATTTCCTTTTAATAACAGATTTTTTCATTTTTCTCTTCAGCAGTAGAAATATTTCTGGAAGCCTGTATAATTACCTGCTTAATTCATTTATTTTAAAATATTGTAGTCTTGAAAATATGGATCAGTGGTGGAGCAGATCGTTTTTGTTTTTTTTTTTTGTTCGTTCACAACACCCCCTTCATACGACAAAATTATTTTCATTTTATTTATTTATTTATTGCATTTGTATCCCACATTTTCCCACCTATTTGCAGGCTCAATGTGGCTTACATAGTAACCGTGATGGCGATCGCCAGTTCCGGTATAGCAGATACAGAGTGACAATGTAGAAGGTTCGTGCAGGATAAACACATCAGGGAATAAGGAGGAAGGGTTGAGTTGTGATGAATTCGAGTCTTAGTTTCATTGTGGTATCTAGGCATTGAAGTTGGGTCTTTTTGAATAAGTACGTTTTTAGTGATTTCCGAAAGTTTGATAGGCCATGCGTTGTTTTCAAGGTGTTTGGTAGTGCGTTCCATAGTTGCGTGCTTATAAAGGAGAAGCTGGATGCATAGGTTGATTTGTATTTAATTCTTTTGCAGCTTGGGTGGTGTAGGTTTAGGCCTAATAAAAGTGTGTTCATTTGAAGCTTGCATATATATTAAAACTCAGTAATGACTGCAGCAGTTGTTTAGAACTTAGGCCAAAAAAAAGGGGGTTTTTTCAGGGAGGCTATTTATCATTGACATTGTGTAGAATTGCTGGCGTATTGTGATTAATAAAAAGCAGATTGGCTTTGAGTTGATTTTATTATGTTTAAATTCATTTATGCACCTCTTTATTGCTTGCACCCAGAATGGATGACTCCAATGGCCCGGCCCTTGGTACACCACCGACAGATTAATTTAATGGAATTGCCGGGATTTTTTTCAGGTCTCTTAGTCTCGAGGTATTAGTTTTGTCTTATGCTTCCAGTGAACTTTGTTCGTTTGGCTTTCTGTTCAGTGTTAGGGCATCTGACATTCAGGGGGTCTTTTACTACAGATTAGCTTTAGCTAGAGTTATCTGCAGCAGGGCCCATAAGAATAAAACGGGACCTACTGCAGATAACTTGAACTAACCTTTAGGAAAAGCCCCCCTCAGTACTGTTCTCGTTGTGGCTTTGGCGTCTCTTCTTGACCTGAGCACCTTGTAACCTGGTAACAGAGCAGGTGATGGGAGAAAGAACCACAAGCCCATTCAGTCTACTCAGTTATCCTGGTGCATGTGGCAAAAGATAAACCTTGGCCACTGGACATTGTTTATTAAGGACTTACTATACTGAATTTAGCTGTTTATAGATGAAACTGTAATAACTAGAAATAAAAAATGTTAAAACTAAAGCTCATTATTTTACTGCAACTTGCATTATATGAATTGGGACCTGTTTATGAATAAGGCAGCTAACACGGTAGCGTAATTCTAGCACATCCAGCCCTACGTGTTCACCCCCTTTTTCTTACCTTTGAAAACATACTCATTTTCAAGGTATTGCTTGGATTTCCTCTTGCAGCTGCCTAATCTCAAAGCACTAGCTTGTTTTGAAGCTCCAGTGGTCCTCTGGGAAAGGTAGTGCAGCGCTGCGTACGCCTTGTAGCGCTATAGAAATGCTAAATAGTAGTAGTAGTGTAACCTCTGATGTTGGGCCTGTCTCGTTTCCACCATCTCATTTGCCTCCCTTCTCACCCAGTACTTGCCCTTATTGTCTTGTCTGTATTACTTTAGATTGTAAGCTCTATTGAGCAGGGACTGTCTCTCTGTGTCAGGTGTTCAGCAGCACTGCATGCGTCTGGTAGCGCTATACAAATGCTAATAATAATAATCTCCCTTCAGGACTGTGTGTTGATACTGCTGAAGTATTGACAGTAACTGTGATGAAAAAAATTAATTTAAGGAAGTGGGCAGATAAATGTATGATGTTTTGTAAGATGTAATGATTTTGTATTTTATGTTGTGATTTTTTTTAAATTGGAATTGTTATTTTGTATCTTTTGTGATTTATTGTATATTCTTTTGTTACCTGGTTAGATGGGGGTCAGATAATGCCGGATATAAATTTAAATAATACCCGACTACTGTTTCAAGACTGTAAGTGGTGGTGCTTTTTTTTCTGTCAGTCAGGAAGAGGCCCAGGCTGTTGATGAGGAGCTTTCAAATGAATACAAATTCAGCGTGGATCAGCTTATGGAGCTGGCAGGCCTCAGCTGTGCCACAGCCATCGCTAAGGTATGTGCTTGGTTTAACTTCTTTGGTTAGTGACGTAAGGATATGACGTAAGTGGGAAGGACTGGACCACCCCACAACTTTTGGCTTGACTGCTTGCCTGGTAGAAGGGGAGGGGTGCTGTATTCCCTGTAGGCACAGACCAGTGTGGGCCGTTGAGGCAGGCTAAAGAATGCTGGGAAGGGATAATAGATTAAGAATAATCCGAATCATAGTTACCTGATGCTAGGGTCCACCTTAGGAGTTGGAACTCAAGAAAAAGATCTGGGTGTAGTTTTAGACAATACACTGAAATCGGCGTGGTGGCGGCCAAAAAAGCCAATAGGATGCTAGGAATTAGGAAAGTGATGCAAAATAAGGCCAAGAATATTATAATGCTTCTGTATCACTTCATGGTGCAACCTCACCTTGAGTACTGCGTTTAATTATGGTTGCCGTATCTCAAAAAAGATATAGCGGAATTAGAAAAGGTTCAAAGAAGAGCGACCAAAATGATAAAGGGGATGGAACTACTCTCATATGAGGGAAAAGTTGGAGGCTGAGAGAGGATATGATTAAGGTCTATAAAATCCTGAGTTGTGTAGAACGGGTAGAGGGGACACTCAGTGGTTACATGGAAACGTGGAGGAGTGGCCTAATGGTTAGTGCAGTGGGTTAAGATCATGGGGCACCAGGTTTAGTTCCCTCTGCAGCTCCGTGTGACCCTGGGCAAGTCACTTAGCCCTCCTTTGCCCCAGGTACAACATACTTAGATTGTGAGCCCATCAGGGACAGTGTAAGTACTTGTAAACCGCCTTGATTCGTGCTTAGAAAGAGGCAGTATATCAACTTGATAAACTTAAAACAAATAAGAGGAAATATTTTTTTCACTTGGAGAACAGTTATGTTCTGGAACTCACTGCTGGAGGATGTTATATTATCAAGAGTCTTATAACCCACCAAATCTTCCAAATGGAATTGAGGCAAGGTAAACAACATAAGTAGTAATGACCATAAATCAGGATGTAACAAAATATCTAAATAAAAAGAAAAATTAAATATAAACTAAGTACATCAATTTCCATTTTCAGAGAAAATGTTTTCAATACCTTTTGAAAAGCAAAGAGATCATTAACGACTGATCTGAAATAATTTATTCCAAAAGAAAACAGAAAATAAGGCTTTGAAACAAATAGATTTGACAGACGGAATGTCAAAAAGCGGAAAGTTACAAGATTGAGACAAGAAAAGAATTTTTAAGATCTCGGAGACTGTGGATTTATCGGAGTTCTTAGAGCAATCTAAGGAAGAAACTAAGACTTTGCAACTATGATTATTACATTTGTGTTTTTGCAGGATAAAGAAGCTTGCTTCGTTGTACTTTAAAAATAATCCAACCTGAGTTTATGGGAAGTAAAAGTTCTAATCTTCCAGATATCTCTCGTGTGGACACAACAAAGAAAGAAGAAATTTTTGGAATTAAAACAGAGAACTCTGGCGATTAAAGCTTCCTACCAGTTAAGATTCCCCTGCAAATGTTTAGTTTTCTTTGAAAATAATAGATATATATTCTATGAGCCAGAACAATTATGAGCCTTTCTAGATACGCATGAGATCAAGAATGATTGACCGATAGAAATGTATGCTGGATAATTTAAATATAGGACTACCACTACTATATTTCCTTTTTATAATATAATACTGAACTTCACTTCCATGGATAAAACCTTGGTTCTTTATTTGTGGACTATTTGAATCCCAATATTTTTCCTTTTCTGTTATATGTTCCTATTATGTTGTATTTACTTAATATTGGATTATCCATCAAAGATTTATATCTTTGTATAAATGAAAATGAATAAAGAAATTAAACATAAGATCTTAAAACTATCCAAAAGGTCTGCAGAGCAGATACCATATAAAAACTTAAGACATAAAACTTGAAAATGAATCCTGGGCTTGAACCAGCAGGCTAGTCACAAAGGAGATGCACTCTTGTACCTAGACCAATGAAAAATCAACCTAAGCTGCTGAATTTAAATCATCTGAAGCCTAGTAAGCTTTTTAGTCGTATTCCTAATATAAGGAATTCCTATAATCCAATAAGGAAAGAATTGTACTGAACAAGTATTTAAAAATGAGCCATATCTATATATAATAAAATCACCCTCAACGTTCTATTTGCACTGACGTCACTGAAGCCAGGTTCGTAGTTCGAAGCTCTAGAAGCCACACAAAATCACAGTCTGTGGGCCCCGCCCTCGCGTCAAACGTTTATGACGTTGAGGGCGGAGCACATTCCTCAGCTCCAACGTTGTACTCCACTGTAGCTCTGCTCTGCCCTCGCGTCTAACGCGATGACGTCGAGGGCGGAGCACACGTTACTCTATCGGTTCCTACTGCAGGGCATTCACATGACGCAGAAATCTTCTGTTTTCGCAGGTCAGTGGGGTGGGGGGGCCTTCGGAGAGGGGGGACGCCGCCAGGCAGGATGAAATCGGTGGGGGTGGAGGGGTGCACCGGCAACACACACATCGGGGGGGAACGGACGGTCACGGACGCTGGGGGGGCGTGCCTAAAGGGCCAGGGTCTCAGCACATTCGCATGGAGGCTGCAGGGGGGCCGGCGGACACACGGAGACCCAGGGACGGAGGAGAGCCTGCTAGCGCCCGTTCATTGCGATTTCAAAACGGGTCTTCGTTACTAGTATATAATAAGAACAAGTAATCACAACGTAAGTTTAAAAAATATAACAAACCCACACATTTTGATCTGTAATTCCAGTGTACAATGGTTACTAATCTGTGTTTAAAAAAAAGGTTTGGACAAGTTCCTGGAGGAAAAGTCCATAGTCTGCTATGAGACAGACAGGTGAAGCCACTGCTTGTCTTGGGATGTGTAGCATGGAATGTTGCTACTAATTGGAATTTTCTGCCAGACACTTGTGACCTGGATTGCCACTGCTGGAAGCAGGATAATAGGTTATGTGGACCATTGGTCTGACTCAGTAGGCTATTCTTATGTCAGATAGTTTGAAGGGTTTTAAAATCGTGTTTTATTTATTTTTTAACATACTAATTGGACATACCCTATGATGCTCCTTTACACAAGGGAACAAGGAAGAGGATTGTAACATTAAAAATATATTTTTTTTCTCTTTTGTCTAGGCTTATCCCACGAGTTCCTTTGCCAGAAATATACCTGCTGTCCTGGTTGTGTGTGGGCCTGGGAACATGGAGGCGACTTGGACTGGTGTGTGCAAGGCACTTGAAGTTGTTTGTGAGTAATTTCCAACCTTTTTTGAATTTAGTTTTTGGGGCCGATCACCAATCCAGTTTTTTATTTTCTTACAAGTTGTGTTTTTGAATCTGGAGAGAGGGAATCAGCACCACATGAGAGAGGCCAAGCTCGTTGATCAGTTTGCCACGCCAGGAAATGGCGAGTCAGAAGGCACTGGTGTGCGTTTCAAAATCCATTCTGACCCTGGCTATCCCTGGCATTGTCATGTTCTGATGACACCAGGTGACCAGAAGTGGGCCTTCATTTCTGCTTGCTTGTCACCCCCACTGTAAGGCTTTTGCAGGGTTCCCACTATCTTTTGCAATGGCACTGGGCCAGCCTCATTTGTAAATACTAAATGAATTCTGTTTGTATGTTCTCAACAGGGTATGAACCAACCATATTTTACCCAAACGATCCAATAAGCCTCTGTTTGGAAGTTTAACCACTCAGTGCAAAAGATGGACTCCCTTTCCTGCCAGCGTTTCCTTCAGAGGCTATGTCGTATATGTAATATTTCATCAATTGTGCAGTCCAGTGCTAAGACTCCCTGAGCAGGGCCCAGTCAACATTCTGAACCGGGTCTATGGGAGACACCCGGGTCTGTCAGGTTTTCAGGATGAGACAGATTTACATACACTGCCTCCATTGTGTGTATATGTATCTTGTGCATATTCGTTGTGGTTAGCTTGAAAACCTGATTGGCTGCATGTCTCTCGAGGATCTGGTTGAGAACCCCTGCTCTAAATTGGTCTCACAGGTTGTAGAACTCCAACTGGGTTAGAATCCATCATTCACTGTGCTTGTGGCATAGACCAGGGGCTGTCTCTTACGTGTTTGTGTACAGTGCTATAGAAGTCGGTAGTAGTAACAACCCTGATCCC
>NW_021963293.1:0-124595 GCF_901765095.1 Microcaecilia unicolor | reverse complement strand
TGGAGAGATACTGGGGAGCAGCAGAGTGAGTACATTTATAGATTAGTAGAAGAAGTTTGAACAGGATGCGAAAACGGATAGGGAGCCAGATAGGTCGCTAGATAGACAGTGAATTTTATGGGGGGTTAAATGTTCCCCCCCAGGTTCTGCCTGGTACTGCGGTTCAGCTGTCTAGTATCAGAGAAAGCCCCGAGAAGGCTGATTGGACCTCAAAACTGACTCCATCTCTAAATAAAATAGTGGTTCATATTTATTTTAACCAAACCAAGGGATTTTTAATAGATATTAGTAAAGAGAAGGAGAGACATTATGGTTCTAAGGATTATAAATTTATTTACTTACCAAAGACACCAAAGAACATACAAGTGGCATATGCAATCAATTAGTTGTAAGAATATAGTCCCCCAGTTGCAAACAGGTGCTATCCGGGTTTTAGTCTTGTGTGATATATTTTATCACTCAAAGGTATTCAGGGGAAAACAATTGGGTAATTTGCCAATTCTATTGGGCTGCCCCGGTTTCCCCTGGAGAGAGAATGAGCTACGACTCCTCTCCAACTTGAAGTATGAAGTACGCTAACGTTTATAGATTTACTCAGGATATCAGTTATATTACAGGAAGCTCACCTGATTGGATCTAGATTATGTCATGGTTAGCACTGATTGGCTTCTGCTAATGAGTAGCTCTATCTTGAAAACATGTTCTCATCCTCAGCCCAATTAACCACAAATTTAAGCAAGACCTTGCACCTGGCTTGAGGAGCCATCTGTATCCTGTTTACGAGGTTTTTTTGCACCCCAGCTCCTTCCTCATTTTGCTGCATGCTGTGTCCCAATAGCTCAGGAGCTTGCTGGAACTTCAGAGTTCAAATTATGGCTAAAGGCCTGTAAGTTTTTATACCATTTTGGAGCCTGAACCAAAGTCTCAGGCCTTGGCTGTCAAATAACAATACAACAGGATTCTACTATCCAAGAGCTGGAAATAGAACATTTTAGACCCTGTCACCAATATTTTTTACTGCAGGTTCCTAGTCGGAGGATACCTTCCTCTTTTAGAGAAAGTGTCTTGCTACGTTCCTTGAGGGAGGTTTGGAAGGACTTGAATAGATATTGGAGTGTAACGTCGGAAGTCTCTGATTTGATGCCCATTAAGGGTAATTTATTGTTTTCTCCAGGTATGGACAACCCTGTGTTTCGAAGATGGGTAGCCGGTGGTTGGGAGGCGGGGATAGTGCTGGGCAGACTTATACGGTCTGTGCCAGAGCCGGTGGTGGGAGGCGGGACTGGTGGTTGGGAGGCAGGGATAGTGCTGGGCAGACTTATACGGTCTGTGCCCTGAAGAGGACAGGTACAAATCAAGGTAAGTTATACACAAAAAGTAGCACATATGAGTTGATCTTGTTGGCCGTCATCTACTATGTTACTAGATTAGAACATGTTCTGACTGCGAATGTGTCGATGTTGAATCTTGGGGCCCTAGGGATGGGTATTGATTCTGATTCTGGTAATATCTTTGCGCATAACCAGTTAGCTCATTATATTTGTGAGGTAGACACGGCAAACGAGTAAGGGATTTCTTTGGTATGGTCATGGGAGACCGTCTTTCGGTCTCCAGATTATATAAGACGCTTATGAGAATAGCTCCTCGCAAGAATAAGGAGCTGGTGAGCTCTAGATTTAGGGAGGCTGGATCTTGTTTTAGATTTTGATCAGCTATTGGCCGAAGTGCTCACATTGTCGGTAAATGCGGATATTCGTGAATGCCAATTTCGTATTTTGCGTAGAGCATATGGAAAAAAAACCCTACACCTGGTCCCTTGTAGTGCTTCTGGGGTTCTGGAGTGTGGGTCCGGTGGGGCCCCGTTTCCCCTTGGGGTGTTAAACCCAGGTGGCTATGTCCCTCCCCGTTCTCTGCTCTCTGGAGTGGACAGCTTTGTGCCTCTGTTGCCGTGTCTGGGCGGGAGCCTTGAGTGCCTTGCTCAGCCTTCAGCAGCGGGGCTCAAGTTTAAAAAAGAGAGAGAGAGAGAGTAAACAGCACCAGACTCAGTGCCGGTACGCTTTGGCTGTCCGGGAGAGGAAAGTGTTGATTCTGTGCTGGAGGGGAAGTTGTTTTTGCTTGGTTTGTAGGGCGGGTCACATCTTTCCTCCCTCCTGTTTTTACCACTCTGATGTGTGCTGTCAAGCTCCTTTGCTGCTGCTCGTGTGCGCACCAGGAGTTGAGGTGCCTGGATCACAGTGCCGGCTTTCTGATGATGAGCCAAAGTCATCCTCGGTGACTCCACCCGATTTGACTTTGGAGCACAGCGCAGCAAGAACGGCTGGAACAGAGGCTGCCCTGCCAGTGGGTTCACCAGCGGTGGCTCCGTTTTCGGCGGATCCCGTGCTACAGGCCCGTTTCAGTTGTTGCAGGAGTGGCCTAGTGGTTAGGGTGGTGGACTTTGGTCCTGGGGAACTGAGGAACTGAGTTCGATTCCCGGCACAGGCAGCTCCTTGTGACTCTGGGCAAGTCACTTAACCCTCCATTGCCTGCCGCATTAAGCCTGCCATGAGTGGGAAAGCACGGGGTACAAATGTAACAAAAAAAAAAAAAGATATTTGGTCTGGGCCTCTTTTGGTCAGTGAATGCTCAGGAGGAATGGGGCTCCCTCCTGAGTTTGTCTGGACCTTATATCAGGCCTGGAAGACAGGTGAGAGAGGTGGTCCGGTGGTGGCCAAAAGACCTTGCCTGGATTGGGCTGAGGATCTGGACGGTTTCCCTCTCAGGCTCAGAGGAGGCTTTTAGTGAGCTCGAGGAGAAAGATTCTCTGGATTCTCAGGAGAAAGATGTCTTACTACCAGAGGAGAGCCCTTCTGTGGTTAGGGGGTTGAGGCGCATGGATCGCAGCACCGGCTTTGTGGTGAGCCGCAGTTGTTCTCGGCAACACCACCCTAATTTGACCACTGAGCACAGTGTGGCAGGAACAGCTTGAACGGAGGCTGACCTGCAGGCGGGTTAACCAGTGGCGGCTCCATTTTCAGCAGAAACCTCTGCCATTTTGAATTCTTCCATCACTGCAGGGCCGCCGAGAGGGGGGGGCAGGGGGGGCAAAATTCCCTAGGCCTGGGCCTCCAAGGGGGTCCCGGCGCTGTAGTCCCACCCACCTGTGTCTCCGTTGTCGACCGTCTGCCACCGGGCCGGGCCCCCTGCATTGAAAGCACAGCGCCTCTTACCTCCGTGTGAAAACGCCTGCAGGCAGCAGCAGATCACCTCCCTTTGGGCCTCCTTCCCTCCCTGTGTCCCGTCTTTGCGGAAGTTATGTCAGACGAGGGTGGGACCACAGGGAGGGAAGGAGGCTCGGAGGGAGGTGATCTGCTGCTGCCTGCAGCACTTTCACAAGGAGGTGAGAGGCGCTCTGATTTCAATGGAGGGGGCGGCCCTCTCGGGGGGGTGTGGCAGCTGCGGCGACCTCGGAAGGGGGTGGGACAGCCTTGCCCCAGTCCCGGCCCAGTCTCTCGGGAGATATTCGGTCTGGTCCTTTTTTGGCTGATGAATGCTCAGGAGGGATGGAGGAGGAAGACTCCCTGGATTCTTAGTCTTTTCTTAAGCGTAGTTTTGATTTATTGGCTATAGTGCTGCAAGCATCCGTTTGTGCGTGGCTAGTGGCCCGCGCTTCCTTTCGCTGGGCAGATTCGGTCTTGGACAGGGCTGATTTAGTGCAGCAGTTGGTCAAGTTGGAGATGGGTTCTTCTTTCCTGACTGATGGCCTTTATGATTTGCTACGTGCATCAGCAAAGAATATGTCCCTCGTACTTGCGGCACAGAGGGCGCTTTGGCTACGGGGTTGTATTACCCTACCCTCTACCCACCCAGGTACCCTCCCAACACAGGTTAGGCAATAATTTGGAGTCGTTATTTGATAAGAGGGTAGATCAAAGAGATAATGCAATCCCAACACGTTAAGCACCAAACTTCTTCCCCTAGGGGACAGAGAGGACAGAAAAGGGTCCCAGAGCTTCAAAAAACGGGTTTTACGATTGCGACATCCTCTCGCCTCCCTCGATTTAGAATTGCCCATTTAATGCCTAGTTCACCCATTCTGAGGGAGTTGCATTGGACACCTGTAAAATATCGCACACTACTTAAACGTCTTCCTTCTAGAACTTTCGTTCTTCTTAGCAGTGCTGTGGTATAAAACTTCTATGAGACAGTGTGTGTTTTCAGTATGATGTATACAACTGGAACAATTTACCCTTGAAGTTGTGGTGTGTGTAGCATTATTTGATGTTTTGAAAAAAGATAAAGGCTTGACTGCTTTCTTCTACTTTCCCATTTTATTTTGAATGATTTTCTATTATTTCTTTTTATGTGAACTATTACATATGTTTGTTGTAAACCATCTAGAATTATGTTGATAGGAGTATATTTAAAAAAAATAAAATGAAGATCACGTGACGCCATGCCGGAGAGAGGACGCATGTAAAGCGCTCTCCGACCTCGATCTTCGCCCCCGTTAAGATTCGGGCCATTTAAAACCCTAAAAAACGAATCTAAACAGCATCGGAAGGGAGATTGAAGCCCTGGCAATCGTTTGCGGGAGCCGGGTATAGAAATGACAACAAAAACAAACGCCAAGGAACGCTTGCGACAGAAATTGGCGGATCCAAATATGGCGGCTTCACCCAGCATGATCGGCTCCTCGGTCTCATCCACGTGGGTCGCCGAAATAAAGGCTGAAATGACCACGGTACTGGAAGAGCTTCTTGAAAGAAGACTGTCACCCATAGACTCTAAATTAGAGAAATTACAAACCCGCATGGAGGACTTGACGCGGGAATGTGTGGCGTTCCAGACCCAAACAAGTGAAGTGGAAGATCGGGTCACAGAAGTGGAAGTCGGACAGAAACAACTCCGGGAACAAATAGAAGCGATGGAACAAAAAATTGAGGACCTTGAAAACCGGTCCCGAAGAAACAATTTACGATTGATGGGGTTTCCCGAGGCCATCTGAGGCAGAGATCTGGTGGGGGTTTTAGAGCGCTGGCTCACTGCGAGAGTAAAATTTCCGGACACCATCGGAACCCTAAGAGTGGAAAGAGCCCATCGACTAGGCGTACGTCGAGATCAAGCTACTAAACCACGAGTTATAATCTTGAAGGTGTTAAATTTCGCCCACAAGAAATGAAATAAAAGTGGGAGGGCGACCAAGAATTCCAATGACTGAAAGGATATATAATAATAAAGATGTTTATTGAGGTATAAAGACTCGACACAACGTTGTGTTTCGGCCGTTAGGCCTGCATCAGGAGACCTCCCTTTGTTGAGGATTTGCCTTCATCAAATAGTTCTCAAAAGCATTCGGCATTAAGACTCCTGATGCAGGCCTAACGGCCGAAACACGACGTTGTGTCGAGTCTTTATACCTCAATAAACATCTTTATTATTATATATCCTTTCAGTCTTTGGAATCCTTGGTCGTCCTCCCACTTTTATTTCATTTCTTGTTGTTGTCCGTGGGGCGTCTAGAGTTCTCCGCCTTCTGGCGGATATTTTTTCTCTAAATTTCGCCCACAAACAGATGATCCTGCAAGCCGCGAGGAACGAGAACACCCTGCAGTATGAGCAGAAGAGGATTCTTTGCTTTCAAGACTACTTGGCGGGTGTAGCAGAGAAAAGACGTGCCTTTTCCTCAATCTGCTCCCAATTATTTAACTTGAAGGTCCGCTTCGCGCTATTATATCCAGTACGATTGAGAGTCACCTACAATGGGGTAACCCATTCCTATGAGTCGGTGGAGGAGGCGAAGGAATTCCTACAGCGGCTGGAGAAGGGAGAGGTGACCGGAACCAGCACTGTTTCCCCATCTTAAACAGAAACTGATCAGCACATGCAAGTACTGTTTGGGGAAGTTAAATGTCAATTTAGATCTCCAAGTTTGAGGGACTAGGACACTGCAAACTCTAGTTAGAAAGAGAAGACCTGGAGAAGAAGCAAGTGCAGCATCTCCAGACGTGAGAGAAGAATTGTTTAAGACATGTTCTTTTTTCTATTTTTCCTTCATCTGTTTGTAGTTGCTGGGGATCATGAAGGGAGATATAGTTGGGGTTGGGTCTGGAGGAGTGAATGGCTGAAAGCAAAAGCAATACTTGTATGGATGAAGTGCAAATAAGGGGTCTTTCAAAACATACTAAATGAGTCTTGGTTAATGTAATGAGATGTCGTATAGGGGGTTCCCCATTTTTTCTTTTTCTTTCATCTTTCTTTTCCTATTTTAATGATGGTAAATATAAAGAACTGTTATACAGGGTTATGATGTTAATGTTCTGACTAATGCAGGGGGGGGAGGACTAGAGGCATCAAAAGTGATTGGTTCCCTATTGAGGGACACAAGTCTGGGGGAATGGGATATGAGATGGGAAGAGGGAGGGAACAGTCAAATGGGGGGGAAAGGAGGGTAAGGAGGGAATTAGAGGGGGTAGACGGTCAACCAATGTACTGGGAAAAGGAGGGGATCGAGGGCAAGAGCTGAATAATGAACGATGGCAGGAATGGGGGGGGGGGCATAGGCTGGGATGCCCTTCTGGGAGGAAAAATTGGTTTTGTAGAGAGGCAGACACGATACAATTCATCTACGGATTATGGTTACTTAGTAACATAGTAACATAGTAGATGACGGCAGAAAAAGACCTGCATGGTCCATCCAGTCTGCTCAAGACAAACTCATATGTGTATACTTTACCTTGAATTTGTACCTGTCCTTTTCAGGACACAGACCATATAAGTCTGCCCAGCAGTATTTCCCGCCTCCCATCATCGGCTCTGGTACAGACCGTATAAGTCTGCCCTCCCCTATCCTAGCCTCCCAACCACCAACCCCTCTTCCCCCCACCTGCTCCGCCACCCAATTTTAGCTAAGCTTCTGAGGATCCATTCCTTCTGCACAGGATTCCTTTATGCATATCCCACGCATGTTTGAACTCCGTTACCGTTTTCATCTCAACCACCTCCCGCGGGAGGGCATTCCAAGCATCCACCACCCTCTCCGTGCAAAAATACTTCCTGACATCTTTCCTGAGTCTGCCCCCCTTCAATCACATTTCATGTCCTCTCGTTCTACCGCCTTCCCATCTCCAGAAAAGATTCGTTTGCGGATTAATACCTTTCAAATATTTGAACGTCTGTATCATATCACCCCTGTTCCTCCTTTCCTCCAGGGTATACATGTTCAGGTCAGCAAGTCTCACATTCCAGATGTGTCACCTGGAATGTGGGAGGCATCAGCTCACCAATTAAAAGAACAAAAATATTGCATCGCTTGCAGAGACATAAAATAGACATCGCTTTGCTGCAAGAAACGCACCTTAGCCAAGAAGAACACACTAAGTTAAAGATGTGGTGGGTGGAGGAATGTATTTCGGCAGGAGCACAGGGGAAGAAAGGAGGGGTGGCGGTGTTAATTAGAAAAGGGGTGGCAGCGGCAGTCCGACTTCTTAAAGGAGATCCAAGGGGCAGATATGTGTTGGTGGAGGTGGAGATGGCGGGTCAAACGATCCTAATTTGTAACTTGTATGCACCCAACCAATATGATAAGCAATTTTACAATCAAGTAATAGCCCACCTTCTCCAGCACTCCAAGACTTACACACTAGTAGGAGGAGATTTTAACACGGTGTGGGATCCCTCAATAGACAGCTCTAAGGGGCAGAGAAGTGATAACACGGCGTCCAATAAGGGACAGATGTTGGACTTAGTAGATATATGGAGAGTCCTACATCCTGGTGAGCGGGATTATACCCACCATGCACGGGCGCATACATCTCAAGCTAGAATAGACTACATACTCACATCAGAAGCCATGTTTGGAGGGATAAAAGAAGTAAATATAGGGCCTTACACGATATCAGACCATGCATGGGTGTATATAGAGTGGAACATGGGAGATACGGGATCTAAGGATGGCTCTTGGCAGTTTCCACTAGAGAGAAATTAAAGGAACGATGGGAAGATTATATGACCCTGAACACACAACATATAGGAGACCCGGTTTTGTTTTGGGATGCAGCAAAGGCAGTACTCCGTGGTGAAATAATTAGTTATTATCACCATGTGAAGAAAGCCTGAAACAGGGAAAGCATACGGACAGAGACAAACTGACGCCCACCGCAGCAAACTCTTAGAAACACAGACAGCACTCAACGTGCTACTACATCAGCGGGCATCTAAATCCCAGCTGTACTATAAGTATCAGTTACATAGATTCGGCAATAAGGCAGGGCGCCTGATGGCTAGACTGGCTAACCCACGGGGCAGTAAAAGGCAAATACGGGAGAAAAGGGAAAGGTAGAGAGTAAGACGAAGCAAATCTGCCAAACTTTCGCCGCATTTTATGGTAAACTCTACGCGAAGCCAGAAGACCAAGGACTACCAGAGTCTATATATTTAGATAATTTAAGCTTGCCATCCCTCAGTCAACAGGACAGAGACAAACTGAACAAGCCGGTTGAGGTGGAGGAAGTGTTGCTGGGGATAGCACAAGGGAAACGGCAAAAAGCACCAGGCCCGGATGGGCTACGAATAGAATTCTATAAAATATTAGGAGACAGCATTGCCCCGACCTTGACCAATTATTTTAATAGAATGATAGATATGGAGCAATCAGCGGATGGTCTGGCTCTGGCGCAAATAGTGGTGCTACCAAAACCGGGGAGAGACCTACTAAATCCGGAGTCATACCGTCCAATTTCCCTTCTAAATGTGGATTTTAAACTGTTGGCAAAAATAATGGCAAACCGTATGAAAAGAGTGCTGCCAAAGTTAATACATGAGGCACAAGTGGGCTTCGTAGAAGGCAGAGTAATAGCTAAAAACCTCAGGAAAATCATAGCCGCTTTGGAAATGCGGAGGCGCAGGAACGCCCAGTCTTTACTTATTAGTTTTGATGCCGAAAAGGCTTTTGATAGAGTACACTGGGCGTTCCTGTTCGCGACGCTGGAAAAATATGGGTTTAGCGGCTGGTTTTTGGCGGCAGTACGGACCCTGTATCATAGGCCGAAGGCAAAAATAAGAGTCAATGGGGTGGAATCGGAGGAGTTCTTGATACAATGGGGAACTCGACAGGGGTGCCCCGTGTCCCCGATGCTGTTTGTCTTGACTCTTGACCCGTTGATTCGAGAGATAATAGACAATCCGTTGGTAAAGGGGATGCAAATGGGACGTTCAGTATTCAAAATAGCGGCCTTTGCGGATGACCTCCTAGTTATGATTACGGAACCACGGGCATCCCTCTCGGCGTTAATGGAAATCCTGAAGGAATATGGAGACTATGCAGGCCTTAAGTTGAATCTGGCAAAATCGGAAGCACTGGCTTCGTCACTAATAGTCAGACAGCTATGGAATCAGGATTTTCCCTTGGGATGGGCAGACAAATCATTTAAATATTTAGGAATCAGATTGACCATGGAATTAGAGAATTTATATGAGATTAATATAAACACCATGGTGGATGAGACTAAACGCCAGTTAGAGAAATGGGAAGGTCTCCCATTGACGCTGAGAGGCAGGATAAATCTAATTAGAATGGTAATACTCCCGAGATGGTTATATCTCATGCAGACGCTCCCCCTGCGTGTACTGAAGAGAGATTTGACTAAAGTCATGAGAGCATTTAGTAGGTTTTGCTGGGCACAAAAGAAACCTAAAATGCAAACTCCGTTATTATTGGGAGGATGGGGTCATAGAGGACTAGGATTGCCAAATCTAGCCGGATATAATCAGGCATGCCTATTAAGGCATATAGGAGACTGGGTTGGCCAGACTAATTTATTTACACCGCTAGATATAGAAGAAGAATATTTCGCCCCCTATGACATGGAGGGGCATAATTGAACGAAAACGTCTATCTCCATGGGCGGTTATCTCCGAGAACGGGTCCGTGAAGGGGCGGACCGAACCGTATTTTCGAAAAAAATAGACGTCCGTGTTTTATTCGACAATTTGTGAGTTGGGCGTTTTTGTTTTTCAGCGATAATGGAAAATGAAAGCGCCCAGCTCAAAAACGAATAAATCCAAGGCATTTGTTCGTGGGAGGGGCCAGGAGTCGTAGTGCACTGGTCCCCCTCACATGCCAGGACACCAACCGGGCACCCTAGGGGGCACTTTTACAAAAAAAAAAAAGGTAAAAGAGCTCCCAGGTGCATAGCACCCTTCCCTTGGGTGATGAGCCCCCCAAATCCCCCTCAAAACTCACCGCCCACAAGTCTACACCATTACTATAGCCCTAAGGGGTGAAGGGGGGCACCTACATGTGGGTACAGTGGGTTTGGGGGGTTGGACGACTAATAAACATTAAGCAGCACAATTGTAAGATAGGGGGGGGGGTGGGCCTGGGTCCACCTGCCTGACATCCACTGCACCCCCTAACAACTGCTCCAGGGACCTGCATACTGCTGCCAGGGAGGTGAGTATGACATTTGAGGATGAAAATAAAAAGTTGTGAAACATCATTTTTTGTGGTGGGAGGGGGTTAGTGACCACTGGGGGAGTCATGGGAGGTCATCCCCGATTCCCTCTGGGGGTAATCTGGTCATTTAGGGCACTTTTTGGGGCCTTATTCATGAAAAAACAGGGTCCAGGAAAAGTGCCCTAAATTCTCGCTAAAAACGCATATTTTTTTCCATTATCGGCGAAAGGCGCCCATCTCTGTTCAGGTGATAACCACGCCTCCGACACGCCCCCGTCAACTTTGTATGCTTCCGCAATGGAGTGCAGTTGAAAACGTCCAAAATCGCCTTTCCATTGTACCGCGTTATTCGTTTTTGGGAGATAAACACCTATCTCCCAATTTAGGTCGCAATATAGGCGTTTTTGTCTTTCGATTATAAGCTGGATGGTCACTTTGCTGCATCTAAAACAAGGCCAGCTCCCGGCCCACTTCAAACGTTGTTCTTTGCTTCAACCGCTGAAGGCGGCATGGAGGATGATGATTAAAAGGTTGGGAGGGAGTGCCACAACATCAGAGCTCTTATCATTTAGGGGGAATTGAAGTCTCGGCGGCCATTTTGAATCTCGCCGAGACTGTCAGGCAGCATACAGGAGGACGGAGAGCAGCGCGCTGGGCAGGAAAGAGGGGGCTATTTCCTGCCCCGACGTCACTAGACCACCAGAGAACATCGCGTGATGTGAGTAGGGGAGGGCGATCCCAAACTCAGACAAGACGCACCGGAGCACCTAGGTTTTAGAGGAGGGAAAAAGGAAAACACATTTTTTTCCTATTTCCCTCCTCTAAAACCTAGGTGCGTCTTATGGTCTGGTGCGTCTTATAGTCCGAAAAATACGGTATATAATACAAAAATGGGAAAAGGAATCGGGAGCCACCCTAGCGGGATGGGACATTGGGGCAACATTGGCACATATCCCGGCCCTCACTATAGATGAGAGACTTAGAGAATGTGGATTCAGAGTGGTGGTGAGGGCCTACATGTCTGGACGCCAACGGGGACACATAGGCGGCACAAGGGAGGAGAAATGTGTTAAATGTGAGGAGTAGCCTAGTGGTTAGGGTGGTGGACTTTGGTCCTGGGGAACTGAGGAACTGAGTTGGATTCCCACTTCAGGCACAGGCAGCTCCTTGTGACTCTGGGCAAGTCACTTAACCCTCCATTGCCCCATGTAAGCCGCATTGAGCCTGCCATGAGTGGGAAAGCGCGGGGTACAAATGTAACAAAAAACAAAACATACCCCACACTCTATATCATGCCTTTTGGGGATGTCCAAGAGTAAAAGCTTTTTGGGGAGAGATCCAGAGATTTATGTCTTTTATAGTAAAGAAACCCGTGGATGGAACCTGGGATCATTACGTGCTAGATACACAAACAGCATTCCAAACACAGGCTGGGGGGGATAGAATATGGTGTCGCAAAGTATGTTTGGTGGCTAGAAAAAATATTTTACAAAATTGGATCTCATCAGACCCGCCGGCTTACTGGCATTGGAGAAACCAAGTGCACGAGTTGGCCACTTGGGAAGCCAGGGAAGCAAAGGGATCTCCGAAACGGAAAAAGAATTTTGTAAGGATCTGGGATCATTACATACAGGAACTAAGCCCGCAAGGACGAAGTCTGCTTCTTAATTTGCTGTAACCCTGATATGGGGAGTGATACTCCCTACAAAACCACCCCCCAGTTAAGGTTGATACGCAGGGAAGGGGAGGGAGGTACCCCTGGGCTATCAGAGCCCAAGCCCAGAGGGGGTAAGGGGGTATAGGAGGTACTAAATGGGTACTGAGTCTATAGATTATTCGGATGTATGATTACCAAAGGATTGGGAGGTGGGGTAGGAGGGGGAAGCTGAGGGGAAAGGGGGGGGGGGGTGGAAATTAAAAGTTTGAAGTTACTGTTCAGAATTGTATTGGCTTATATAACATAATTCGTTGATGATTTAGTCCAGAGAAATGTACTGTGTGATTAATATGCTAAATGCTAATAAAAGCTGTTTAAACATAAACAAATAAAATGAAATTAAAAAATAATGAAACTCTGACATAGGGTGTCCTGTTTGCTGTTCTAGGCATTGGTCACTTTCAAGGATGTTGCTGCTTATTTCTTGGAAGTGGACTGGGACCTTCTGGGAGAATGGCAGAAGGAGCTGTACAAGAAGGTCATCAAGGAGATTCATTACATCCTCATCTCACGAGGTAAATATGTTTCTCTATCATCTACCACACAAGCACAT
Source organism: Microcaecilia unicolor (assembly GCF_901765095.1). Classification (NCBI taxonomy): domain Eukaryota; kingdom Metazoa; phylum Chordata; class Amphibia; order Gymnophiona; family Siphonopidae; genus Microcaecilia; species Microcaecilia unicolor. Next base: position 111,890 of record NW_021963293.1, on the reverse strand, counting down.
TATGGAATCAATGGTGTAAAAATCACAGGAACTAGATACCATGAGCACCTGAAATTTAGATCCTGGTTTCTGATACCATCCCATATGCAATAGGAGCCTGTGAAAGACTTCTACAGGATCTGCAAAAGATGCTGCTCTCTGTTGTAAGATAAAATGTACAACTTAAACTAGAGGCTTCACACAGCACCAGCAGGAGTCTCTCTCCCATTCCTATACAAAATATTTTGGCACAGAAGACCAGAGAGAGATTTCCTCTGAGACTTCTACATAAGGTCATGAAATATCAGCTGTACACGTCAACTATACTGTACAACGTATAACCTCTCCAAATGGTAACCAGAAGATTGGCAGCTGCAGTGCCTCCACCTAGGAGGGAAATGAAGAGAAATCTCTATACCAGAAAACCTCTATGATATAATCTTAATCAAGTGTCGGACCACTGCTGCCTCTTCTCTCCAAGCTTTGTCAGTCAAATACACACGTCTCAAGATATCTGTACACAGACCTCCATGCACAAATCACGCACTTCTCCATCAAAACATGAAGCAGAGGGAACCTCCCGAGGGATTCTACAATTACAATTTAAATGTAATTTTCCTACTTATTATCAACAGGTTATTTAATTCTTAATCCTGATGTTATATTCAAGATTAAAAAGGAAGATGAGAAATATTTCACTCAACAATTTGAGAGGGAGGGAAAAGAAAATCCAAATGACCTCAACAGTAAGTAAATGTTTTGGATTTAATGGGCTTTGCATTTTTAGATCACAGGAGATGGGTCAATAACATCAAACATTTGGCCACTTAAAATCAGTTTCCTAATTTAGTATTATCAGATACCTCGTAAATCCTTGTGAATGTGTTTTCTCATCACAGACCTTCCAATTGTAACATCTGTGTTCTCCCTGAGTATTAAGCAAGAGGAAGATATCCCCTTCATGGAAAATCCTGAATCAGAGATGTCTGAGCAGACCCTGACTTCTATAACAGGTACGTATAGAATTCCTCCTGCACATCTTTACTAAAGTCAGTTGGAATCATTCAGGAATTCAGCGCTGGTGAGATAAAAGGTTGTCATCTCCTCTTCTCCTCCCTCTGTCTATTTCCCTACTTTGGACAGATTAAACTGTCTGTGGAGATGGAGGAGGCACGGATAGAGATGGGTATCCCAGCGGTGGGATCTGGTCTGCAAAACCCTTTATCCTAGAGTGTCTTGGGGTTGTGAAATCTGTACTGTTGAAAGGGCTGCTGGAGGTGGAGAGTCTTCTGCACTGTTGTGGAGGGACATGACTGATGAACAAGGTTCAGTTTGACTTAGTCATGGACATTTTGTGTTACTGATAGGTTAATACAAATCACAGTATAATGCAGTTTATCGTAATGATGCCATTCCCAATTCCAAAATGGCGGCCACAACCTCATGCAGGCTGCCACGGGAAATTACGACTGCCATTTCTAACTTTGTTTATTAATTTTCTAGCAAAATAACTGACAGCATCTCTTAACATAAAAAATTAAGAACAAGTATTTTGTTACATAACAAACTGCCACCCCACAATAATGATAAAAACTAAAAGTAGACCCTCTGCATCCCTTATCTCTCCCCTTCCCTTCACTCCCCTCCCCAAAACTCAGATTGTCCTTCCAACTGGAGGAATTGCCCCACATTTCTTGATATTTGCATTTATTAGATTTTAAGGTAGTCAATCTATATCGTTTGCATATAATATACAGCCTGTTTTTGCATGGCCCGTCTATGCCAATGTGAGGCAATCAGCAGTCGAGCTGCTGTAAAAACCAGTAGCATTAATTTATCCATAGCTCCTGTTATCCCTTCCACTCTCCCACTTAGTAGGGCATTTTCCATAGTACACGCTATATGAGTCTCGAGTAACTGTTGCCCATATGCAGATACCTCCTTCCATAATTTCTGGAGCTTAGGACATTCCCTCCAGATGTGAGTATATATTCCCCTCCGGCTACACCCTCTCCAACATAAACCATCCCCTTTCCTCATAATGGCTTGCAGTCTACATGGAGAGTAATGCCATCTCACCAGTACCTTAAGACCGTTCTCAATAATGTGAGGTGCATGTGACAATTTATGAGATCGCATTGAGACATTTTCCCATTCCTCTCCCATGCCCCCCTGTAGGTAGCCTTCCATTTATCTAAGGTGTTGAGGAGCCCATAAACAAAAGATATATAATCCCTACCAACTTGTCCACCCACTAAAGTTTCAAAAGCTGACTTAAGGCCTCCACCCCCTGCTATTTGTTGTTCTACCTGAATGAAACATTTATCTTGAAGATAAGGGAATAACATCTCTAGCTGCTAGTTGATAGTGAACTTATAACGTTCCAAAATGTAGAATTTGGTTAACTCCTATAAATTGACCAAAATAGAGAAGACCATGTCTTTCCCATCTTTGAAACAAGCTATTGCCTAGCTCGGGTATAAACTTATCCGTATGTCCCATGTCTTATTCTTCAATAAATGGGGATGTGTCTTGAGGCATAGGTTCATAGTGGTCCTCGTAAAGGGGTTTTGGACCTCTTGAATGTGTTTGAGCATGCTAGCTGCCCAGTAGAGAATCTTCAACTAAAACATACTAGCCTCTTGTTCTGCTAGCACCCATTGTTTGGGTTGGGTTGGGGGTATCTGCTACTCTAACACTGCCTTAGGTTGTGCATCTTGGTAGTATTTTTCCAGATTGGGTATACCCATCCCCCCATTCCCTTAGACTGGAATACAGGCTCCCAGGCTACTCTGGATCTCTTCCTTCCCTATATAAAGCAAAATATCTTTCTATGAGGTAGTTCAACAAGAAGAACTTGGAATAAATATAAAAATTTAAGGAGAACCATCATTCTCACTGCCCCCATCCTTCCTCTCTTGAACAGTATTAATTAATCCCACCTCTCTAAATCTCGATACCAACTACAGAGTGTCTCCCAGTCTGCCCCAAGTTTGATACAGAGATACTAAACCCATTGAAAGGGCAAACATTTCCTAAGATTTGTCTCCTCCCCTTTTGGAAGGGATGTATTCAAAATCTCTGTCTTAGTGGGGTTAGCTCTGAATCCCAACAAGCTTCCATATTCTGCCGTTTGCTCCTGTAAAGCCATTTGGGCTTTTTCTGTACCTTGAGTCAATATCAAAAGATCATCTGCAAACAAGGAGACTCTATGTTCCTTACCTCCTATTATAAGTCCTTTAATTTCCCTACCACCAAGGCAAGCAACGAGCGACACTGCTTCTGCTATCATAGGTATCCACTCTTGATGAGCCTTCCAAAAGATAACATAACTGTGACGAAACTCTGGGTTTCTAAGCCTGAAAACTGTATTATTTCATGAAATGTTTTCTACTGGTTGGCCAGCAGATGGCTCTTGTTTTGAGTTTTAAAGCTGTAGCAGAAAAAAAGGCTTTGTCTTTTCCAGTTTAAGCTTATGGAAAGGCAATCTGCAATCATTGGCCAGATACTTTCAAAGTTGATGCCATGGGGCTCTGATTAGCCCTGGACTTCAAACTAGCCAGGAGGTACTGGATTTTTCTTTATTCTCAGGGTGGGGGTGAGGCAGCGGGCAAAAGAAATTGAATAATTCTGAGAAATCATATGAAGGGTTAATTTTGTTTAAAGGTGCTCAAATACTATTCTAACTTTTTACTTTGCAACTAAAGTGAAGTCCTGCCAGATGGTTCATATTATTTCAATGTCTAGTTTGGCCGAGCTAAGGATAGGAAAGGTCAGTGAGAAATGAAACTCTGTCCCTTGTGAATTGCCAATGCTAGCTGGCACAGCTGTAAACTATTATGAATGAGCAAAGGAATGAGCCGGCAAGCAGGCAGTTTGTTTAGGATTAAATTGAACATTGCTTAGAAGGAAATAGTTAGAGTCTAAATAATTCTAGATATAAATGAGTTAGAATTTAGAAGTTCTTGATATGTAGAATATGTTTTATAAGAATGCTTACTTTAGAATATGTTGTATTCTGTGTAAATTAATAAGTTTTGTGTCTGTGTAGAATGTCTTTCTAAATTCTGTATTACTCTTTGTCTGCTGTGAAGAGCCCAACATGTGTTTTGAGTTTTCTGTGGTCTTAGCTAGTTTTGTGAAGGAAGCTGAGAGGTGAAAAAGGTCAGAACTAGTCAGCTCTCTTCTCCTTGATTAATTATAGGTAAAATGCAGAAATGGTCTTGGAAGTAATAACCTGATATGTATGCTATTAAGTAAGCCTGGCTTTTGACCTCTTTAATGAATGCCAGAGTTTAGTTAGCAGTTAGTACTAGGAATATGAGAAATCAATCATAATAACATGTAAGAGACTGGAGCCCAAATGTCTGGCTTGAGGGGCCCCAGGTTAGAGGTCAGTTTAGGATGTCTGGAACCTATGTAACTGATATTTGTATGGAGCTGATTGGTTGAGGCAAGGTAGCCAATCAATGTCTTAACCAATTGGGAGTAAAGGGGGCTAGGCTAGGAGGAGGGCTTAGGACCCTATTTAAGTAGGAGCAGAAGCAGTTTACGTCAGAAGAAAGGAAGGAGCTCAGAAGAAAGAGAAGGACAGAAGGAACAGACAGAAGAAGGAGAAGACAGCATAAGAAGAGAGTTGAGACAGAGAGCTGAGACAAAGACACAGAGAGCTGAGAGAAAGACACAGAGAGCTGAGAGAGAGAGAAGAGAGCTAGAACTGATGTCCTGCTTTGTTTGCTGGCAAATAAAGAAGATTACTCTCTCATTCTGGTGTGTGCTGTCTGACTCCTGAAGTATCACAAATTCCTATCTCAATTCCTGCAACAATTCTTGGTGGCAGCGGTGGGATCCTGAATCCTGCATTAATCCCAGCACCCAACTGACTGGAGAACATTCGCCGGGTATGTATTTTGTATTCTGTATTCTGTATTGTAATCCTAGCTAGGAAGTTGTAAACCAGCCCCTCAAGAAGGAGGGAAGGAGAATCTGATCAATTCTCAGCGAAGGCCCTAGTACCTTCTAGTCGCGGGGACTAGAAGCGAAAACGCTTGAGCTTATCTGTATCTGAGAAATCTGAAATTGTTGGGTGGGATTTTCTGTATGGAATGTGTGATGCTTGAATGTTAAAAGAGTGGAGACTCCTTACTGCATTCTCAAAAACTCCCTCCCTTTTTGTGTGTTGTAACTGTAAGCATTATGGGTGGGAAATCGTCTAGACAAATTGTTACCCCCCTAGATTGTATGCTTAGAAATTTTAAAAAAGGTTTTTTAATTAATGACTATGGACAGACTTTAAGCTCAAGTACTCTAAGAACCTTGTGTGAAGTTGAGTGGCCATCTATGGGAGTGGGGTGGCCCCCTAGTGGCAGCTTAAATATTGAAGTAATCCGGAAGGTCTACAGCATAGTTGTAGGAGAACCAGAATATTCTGAACAACTCCCTTATATAGATTCCTGGGACAGCCTTGTGACTGACCCTCCCTCTTGGTTGAAAACTTATATGGGATCCCCAGTAAAATTCATGTTAGGTCGTGTTCAAAGAAAGATTAGAAAATCTAAACTAGAAGAGGGAAAGAGCCCTAGGAAGCCTACCACCCAATCGGTGGCTTCCGCCCCTACCCTGTCTGAGAAACCCATACTCTCTGATGACCCCTCAGATCTTGAGCCACCACCTTATGGCCCATTGTTGGGGTTCCGTGCTACCCCCAGAGATCCACGCCGCCCAGCCCAAGCCTCTCCAGCACAGGCTTCTCCAGATAGTTCCTTCCCCACTGTGCGAACCCCACCACATCCTAGGTTGGACTTTTCACCTGGCCTCTACCCTTCTGTGCCAAATCCTCTCCTGTTAACCTCTGAAGACCCGCTTTGGGTTCCACTCCCTGACTCCTCAACTCCCGACAGCCCAGCCTCTCCTTCTAATACCCCTACCCACTCATTAGGGGCCCGGCATCCCTTTCAATGGACTGAATCACCTGTGACCACCTCTCAGTCTATGAGTACCCCTCCCCATCCCTCAGGATTTCAACCTACCTCCACTGAATGGGTTAGACCTGCTGCAATCACCTTTGAGCATGATAGGAGGGTAGCTCCTAGCTCTACCTCAGGTTCCATTCCCACCTCCTCGAGAGTTCTGCCACTTCGTCAGGTAACTACCACTCGACCGGATCCTAATAATCAGGGTCAGGTTATACAGGCACAGGCCTATCAGTATGTACCCTTCACAACCACCGATCTCCTGAATTGGAAGACGCATTACCCCTCTTATACTGAAAAGCCTCAGGCAGTGGTGGACCTAGTGACTAGCATTATGGCCACCCATAACCCAACCTGGACTGATTGTCAACAACTTCTCCTGACCCTCTTCACAACTGAGGAGAGGCGGAAGATTTTGCAAAATGCTGAAGCCATCACGCGAGAGCGTGTCCCCGGGGGGATACAGGACCCAGAGGGATGGGTTAGAGCTCGGTTTCCTCGCGCAGCTCCAGCTTGGGATCCAAATGATGGGCAGCACTATGAACTGTTGTCTGGCTATTGCCGGGACTTACTGGAAGGTATGAGGAAAGGCATAAAGAGGCCCATTAATCTGGCAAAGGTCTCTGAAATTCTCCAAGGGGCAACTGAATCCCCTGGGGCCTTTCTAGAGCGACTAATTGAAGCCTACAGAACATACACCCCATTTGACCCTGAAGCCCAAGAAAATCAGAGAATGGTGAATAGTGCATTGGTGGCCCAGAGTATGCCAGATATCCGGAAGAAGTTGCAGCGTCAGGAGGGATTCGCAGGGATGAATACCACCCAGCTAATTGAGATCGCAACCAAGGTTTTCATTAATAGAGATCAGGAGGTGCGCCGAGAGGCTGAACGGAAGATGCAGAAGAAGGCCGACCTTTTAGCGGCAGCCATTACTAATTCCACCCTTAACCGAGGTCGACCTCTAGCTAATGGGAAGCCAAAGTGGGACCCCGGACCACCAGCCAGGCCCCGAGATTCCTTCAATCAATCCCGGCCAAGGGGGGAGAATCCCAGACCAAGATTGGAGAGGGACCAGTGTGCCTATTGTAAGGAAAGAGGGCACTGGAAAGATGAATGCCCCCAGAGGCGCCAGGGACTGAGAAGGGGACCAGGAGATCGAGGAAGCCGAGGCCGAGTTCGAGAGGGAAGATATGAGCCTCCTGAATCTGACATCATCGGGATAGCCGAGATGGCAGAATGGGACGAATAGGACAGACCGGGTTCCTACAAACTGGGCTCCCAGGAACCTATGGTCAAGCTAACTATAGGGAGCCGCTCAATTCCATTCATGATTGATACAGGAGCTGAACATTCTGTTGTGACGGAGCGATTAGCGCCTGTGTCTGGAAAAACTGTCCGAGTGGTGGGAGCCACGGGGGTGCAGAACCGGAGGCCTTTCCTGACAACCCGTAGATGCCAATTAGGCTCACACATAGTCACTCATGAATTCTTGTATATGCCAGACTGTCCAATCCCTTTGTTAGGTCGAGACCTGCTGTCCAAGCTTAGGGCCCAAATTTCCTTTGACTCTGATGGCCAGACTTCAGTCTCCTTTCGGCCCCCAACATCCAGCCCTAAGGGTATATTGAGTTTCTGCTGCCCTCTTGAAGAAGAATGGCGGCTGCATCAGTCGCATGGCCAAGTTGACCTACCCCTGGCAGACAGCTTTCAGGTCAGTGGGGTATGGGCAGAAGATAATCCCCCAGGGTTGGCCCGAAATATTCCTCCTGTACATGTAGACTTACTTCCAAGTGCCCGGCCAATCCATCTTCGCCAATACCCAATTCCCAGAAAGGCTCTGGAAGGGATTCAAGCACATTTGAATCGTCTGTTATCCCATGGAATTATTCGTCCTTGCCAGTCTCCATGGAATACGCCACTATTGCCAGTTCAGAAGCCAGGGACTGAGGACTATCGGCCAGTCCAAGACTTACGAGTGGTCAACAAATCCACTATCTCATTACACCCTGTAGTGCCTAATCCATATGTCCTGTTAGGATTGATACCTTCTGGAGCTACCCATTTCACGACACTAGACCTAAAAGATGCCTTCTTTTGTATTCGGGTGGCCCCAGCCAGTCAATTGCTTTTTGCCTTTCAATGGGAAAACCCAGTAACAGGAAGGAAGCTTCAGTATACATGGACCCGCCTGCCACAGGGGTTCAAGAATTCCCCCACCATTTTTGGGACTGCCCTAGGGCAAGACCTTAAGACTTTTAAATCTGAGCCTTCCAGGCGAGTTTTACTCCAGTATGTAGATGACCTCCTGATTGCAGCAGTGACCCAGGAAGAGTGTTTTGAGGCTACCAGAGAATTGCTGGAGCTACTCTTGGATGCAGGCTATAAGGTCTCACGCTCAAAGGCCCAACTTTGTCAGTCAGAAGTGAAGTATCTGGGCTTCTGTATTTCCCAGGGAAGTAGGAGACTGGATGCTAGTAGGAAGCAAGCGGTAGCTGCAATTCCCCAACCCAAGTCCAGAAGGGAAGTTAGGGAATTCCTGGGAGCAGCCGGATTTTGCAGAATTTGGATTCCAAATTTTGCATTGATGGCGAAACCCCTTTACCAAGCCACAAAGGGGGGTGAAAAGGAACCATTTGAATGGGGACCTACTGCTCAACAATCCTTCATTGCCATAAAGAAAGCCCTACTCCAAGCCCCTGCGTTAGGCCTTCCTGATGTGGAGAAACCTTTCTCACTGTATGTCCATGAGCGACAGGGGGTTGCTCTGGGTGTGCTGACCCAGATGATGGGATCCTGGCAGAGGCCTGTTGCATACCTGTCTAAACAGCTGGATGGAGTGGCTAAAGGATGGCCAGCCTGTATGAGGGCCATTGCAGCAACAGCCTTACTGGTCCAGGAAGCTGATAAGTTGACCTTGGGGCAAGAACTGGTTGTTAAAGTCCCCCATGCAGTTCTCACCCTCATGGAGTATAAGGGCAACCACTGGTTTACAAATAACCGCATGGTTAAGTACCAAGCTAGCTTGTGTGAGAATCCACGGATACACCTGGAAACAGTGGCTACATTCAATCCTGCCACTCTTTTGCCAGCATCTGAGGGACCACCGGATCATGACTGTATCCAAACCATGGATGAAGTGTACTCTAGTCGACCAGATCTTAAAGATGTTCCATGGAGGGACCCAGATGTAATTTATTTCACAGATGGAAGCAGTTATGTGGAGAACTCCAAGCGATTGGCAGGCTATGCTGTGGTGACAGAGGACAAGGTGATAGAAGCAAGAGCCCTGCCCCAAGGAACTTCAGCCTAGAAAGCAGAACTTGTGGCTCTCATACGAGCTCTGGAGCTAGCAGCAGGACTGGTGACTAACATTTATACTGATTCTAAGTATGCCTTCACAACCCTACATGCTCATGGAGCTTTGTATAAGGAAAAGGGACTCATAAATGCTGCAGGCCAACCTGTTAAGTATGGACCTGAAATACTTCAGCTGCTAGAGGCTGTGTGGGCCCCTAAGAAGGTAGCTGTCATTCATTGCAGGGGACACCAAAGGATAGATACTCCAGTGGCCCGAGGGAATCGCCATGCTGATCGGGTGGCCAAGGAAGCTGCTCGAGGACCCCCAGCAAGTACTGTGACTCCCCTGTTCCAAATCCGACTGCAAGAATGGACACCTATGTATACCCAAGTGGAAGAGAAATGGGCTCAAGAAGAAGGTGCAGTAAGGAGACCTGATGGCTGGTTACATCTCCCTGATACCAGAGTTCTGGTGCCACGCCACCTAGCTTGGCCTGTAGTGTCTCAAGCTCATGACCTATCACACTTAGGGAAAACAGCACTAGCCCGCCTACTCAATCGAGTAGTGGTGCTGGAAGGATTGGATAGTCTGGTTGCCACTGCCTCTGCCCGATGTACTCTCTGTGCCCAGAATAATGCTCGTCAGGGACCCCGTATTCCACCAGGAGTTCAGTCTAGAGGACTAACACCCTTTGAGTCCCTAGTTATAGACTTCACAGAAATGCCCAGGAGCGGTAGGTTCCGATACCTCTTAGTTATGGTCTGTACCTTTTCTGGGTGGGTGGAAGCATATCCTACAGTCACTGAGAAAGCCACAGAAGTAGCTCGAGCCCTCCTTAGGGATGTCATCCCCAGGTATGGACTGCCCCTTGCCATAGGTTCAGATAATGGTCCCGCCTTTGTTGAAGCCACACTTCAGGCCCTGTCCCGCGCATTGCGCATTACCTGGAAATTGCATTGTGCCTATCGTCCCCAGAGTTCAGGGCAGGTTGAGCGAGCAAACAGAACCTTGAAAAATAGCCTAGCAAAGATTTGTCAGGAAACCCAATTGAAATGGCCACAGGCATTGCCACTAGCCCTCTTCCGCCTCCGATGCACCCCAACTAAAGGAACAGCCCTCTCTCCCTTTGAAATTGTGTATGGGAAGCCCCCAGCCATTTTACAGGGAATCAAGGGAGACATAGGGATTTTAGGGTCTGCCCAGGTACAGGAGCAGGTAGCCCTCTTGGGCAAGATAATTTCTGAGCTTCAGTCTTATGTGAGAGAAATAAACCCTGTCCCCTTCCAGGCTCAGGTACATTCCTTCCTGCCAGGGGATAGAGTTTGGGTGAAAGACTGGAAGCTCCAGCCTTTGGGGCCCCGATGGAAAGGACCTTTTACTGTTTTGCTTTCTACCCCTGCAGCTGTGAAGGTCGCAGGGATAACTCCATGGGTCCATTGGTCTCGAATTAAGTCTGCTGACCAGACTGAGCCCAGCACGGATCAGACGGAGCCTAAACAGTGGAGAGCAGAAAGTGATCCAGCGGAGCCATTGAAGTTGCGCTTGACCCGAACCAAAGAATCTACTAGCTGAAAAGAAGGGTCAACTGCATACTGCAGGAGCGGCTGAACTTCGGCTTCACACTGAGACTCTTTCTTGCCTGATTCTGGCTTTCCTGGAATTTGAAAGCTTGATCCTTGTCAGTTGAGGGTCTATCCCAACTGGTATAAGAACTCAAAGACTGAGAACACTATATGAGAGTAATCTGTGACTAGCACAGACTGTTGAAATATTATTGCTTAATTAGTTTGCTGTATTTGTTTTAGATTAGGAAGAAAGAAAATGTTAGTAGTTTGGATGCTTTTGTTGTTTTCTACTCCTTGCCTCCTTGTTCCTAATACCCCAACTCGCTCCAACCTTTGGTTACACTCAGTCCAGGAACTAATTAGCCAGGCAAAGATTACTTCCCCTTGTATTGTGTGTTCCCGATTTTCTCCTTATACCACAGATGTCCCAGCTGTACCTGTCCCTGTGCAGCTTCCAGCTCTTATACCTCCCTACTTTTCGAGTTCAGGTCCTTGGAGCCAGGATTATACTTGGTGGTCCTTTTATAATGCTACTTCCCCCTCTGACTCTTCTCTAAGGCCAGTCTTTACGTCTCCCTATCCAGCTTCTGGAGTGTTTTGTTTAACAAGAAGCATCTCAACTGTTCTTCCCATTCCCTGTAACTATACTAATGTTCTCCCAGAAAAAGGAGAATCTGTGTGGGTAGTTTCTCCAGGTACTCCTATGTGCCCTGCTACCATACCTGTAGATTATGACCCAGGTGATTATCTGGCTCCTAAGCGTACCACTGAGAAGACTATAGTGTCCAAGCTTATTTTCTACTTTCATAAGTCCCCGGGGTATGAAGAGTTAATAACAAATGAGCAGCCTGTCACAATTGGGGATTGGCGCCTATGGTGTGCAAAGTCTCCATTTCGTCTTCGTTCCCCCTGGGATAGGGGCTCGCATTATGGGCATCCTAAGTACCCTGTCCAGCCTGAGCCAACATTTATTGGGAACTTTCCTCACCCTCTCCTTGGTCATTACTGGCTCTGTGATAATGTCCTCCACATGATTCTTCCCCCTACATATGATTTTTGTGTATTGGTAACCTTGAATTATTTTCCTAAAGTTATTCCTCTTAAGCCACTATCCCCGCACCGCTCTAAGCGAGAGGCTTTGTCCTTACCTTCCTCCGTTGCCACAGAGGATGAGGCGATTGAATTAGCCCTCCAGTATATTAATTCTACTTATCCTCTGACTAAAAAGAGACTTGTAGCCCTTTCTGCCACAGCCTGGATTCCAATTGGAGGCCCGGTAGCGGGTATTACTGAACTAGGTATGGCTACCCGGAGACTTCAGTCCCTACTCCATGTTTTAGTTCATGAGCTGAACGTGGTAGTCAATGCATTGCAGGATCAAATTAATGAATTAAGTATAGTTTCTCGGTATAACCGTATGGGCCTTGACTATCTCTTTGCAGCTCAGGGTGGCCTCTGCACAGTGCTAAATTCTTCAGAGTGCTGTACCATTGTCATAAATAGGACGCATGTAGTTAGGCATGCTATGGATAAAGTCCTACAGTTGGCTAGCCTTAATGTGGAGGATTACCGAGGAGGATTAGACCTTACCTCCTGGTGGTGGTCATTGACCTCCTGGATACGTCCCTTGTTCATTTCCCTAATAGTCTTAGTTTTAGCAGGGTTTTTGTTTTGTTTCTTGGCCTCATGTGCTTCGGCAGTATGCCGTCGGACCTTAACAAGTAGGGTAATGGTGATTCACAAGTCTATTCCTAGTTAGGATCACTATAGTCTCCAGAGTTTGAGTTATGAGACTTATCTCTGCATAAGCTGATTTTAGTCTCAAAGGGGGGAATGAGGCAGCGGGCAAAAGAAATTGAATAATTCTGAGAAATCATATGAAGGGTTAATTTTGTTTAAAGGTGCTCAAATACTATTCTAACTTTTTACTTTGCAACTAAAGTGAAGTCCTGCCAGATGGTTCATATTATTTCAATGTCTAGTTTGGCCGAGCTAAGGATAGGAAAGGTCAGTGAGAAATGAAACTCTGTCCCTTGTGAATTGCCAATGCTAGCTGGCACAGCTGTAAACTATTATGAATGAGCAAAGGAATGAGCCGGCAAGCAGGCAGTTTGTTTAGGATTAAATTGAACATTGCTTAGAAGGAAATAGTTAGAGTCTAAATAATTCTAGATATAAATGAGTTAGAATTTAGAAGTTCTTGATATGTAGAATATGTTTTATAAGAATGCTTACTTTAGAATATGTTGTATTCTGTGTAAATTAATAAGTTTTGTGTCTGTGTAGAATGTCTTTCTAAATTCTGTATTACTCTTTGTCTGCTGTGAAGAGCCCAACATGTGTTTTGAGTTTTCTGTGGTCTTAGCTAGTTTTGTGAAGGAAGCTGAGAGGTGAAAAAGGTCAGAACTAGTCAGCTCTCTTCTCCTTGATTAATTATAGGTAAAATGCAGAAATGGTCTTGGAAGTAATAACCTGATATGTATGCTATTAAGTAAGCCTGGCTTTTGACCTCTTTAATGAATGCCAGAGTTTAGTTAGCAGTTAGTACTAGGAATATGAGAAATCAATCATAATAACATGTAAGAGACTGGAGCCCAAATGTCTGGCTTGAGGGGCCCCAGGTTAGAGGTCAGTTTAGGATGTCTGGAACCTATGTAACTGATATTTGTATGGAGCTGATTGGTTGAGGCAAGGTAGCCAATCAATGTCTTAACCAATTGGGAGTAAAGGGGGCTAGGCTAGGAGGAGGGCTTAGGACCCTATTTAAGTAGGAGCAGAAGCAGTTTACGTCAGAAGAAAGGAAGGAGCTCAGAAGAAAGAGAAGGACAGAAGGAACAGACAGAAGAAGGAGAAGACAGCATAAGAAGAGAGTTGAGACAGAGAGCTGAGACAAAGACACAGAGAGCTGAGAGAAAGACACAGAGAGCTGAGAGAGAGAGAAGAGAGCTAGAACTGATGTCCTGCTTTGTTTGCTGGCAAATAAAGAAGATTACTCTCTCATTCTGGTGTGTGCTGTCTGACTCCTGAAGTATCACAAATTCCTATCTCAATTCCTGCAACAGGGGTACAGAGGAGGAACATCTGTGTCCTGAGATCCTGTTCAATTCTTGTGAACAGTTACGTTCCTGAACTCCCCAGGTGCTACCCAGGTAGTAACAAGTGTTAGATAGTTTTATATATATATATAACTTTATTTATTCAAAAGAAGATTGTGGTTAACAACAGTCAACTGTAACATGTTCCAACATTTTCTTTTTGTTATAACATCCACTAGATTCTTTGACTTACTACCCATAACCCTCCCCTTCCCCTAAACCCCCCCTCCCACCCTTCCCTTCCCTACCCTACTCGTGTGGACTTTACCCATTCGGAATCCGACTGCGGGCTGTCAGTGTCAAGATATCCCAGAAGGGAGACCAGCATTGAAACAAGCGGTCTCCCCTCTGCGAGGCCAGATCTTCTACATCTTTACGTTCCACTGCACTCAGGGAGACCATCAGAGACCACCACGTCTGCAGCGCAGGCTGTTCTGCTAACAACCAAACAGATAGTACAGTCTTTTTCCCCATAATGGATGCTCGCCGAAGAAACGCGAGCTTCCCCCTCCTTTGACGACCCATCACCTGATAAACATCAAACAAAAGCATGGGAGTGGGACGCCACTCGATCCCCCAGAACCTAGACACAAAGGCACATATTGAGTTCCAGAAGGTTCGCACCGGGGGGCATAGCCAAAACATGTGGCCCAAATGCGCCCCTTGTCCCGAACACTTTGGACAGTCGTCTTGGGGTCTCAAGGTAGTCCTGAAGGCTCTGTGCGGAGAAATATACAGACGCATAATAAATTTATATTGTAGTTCTCGTAGAGTCGCACTCCCAAACGTTCTGTAACAAGTAGTTATGCATGCCTGCAATGACTTTTCCTGGACTCTACACCCTAATTCCCCAGCCCAAGACTGCGCCAAGGTTCCATAGTGCACCACAGGGGACGCTTCTCTAATTTGGTTATGAAAATGTTTTAGGGGAACCAGAAGCTGCGCCTCCAGGTCATAGAGCTCTGTTAATTGTTTCCGTCTCTTAGAGGTCAAAGAGTCCCCCGGCAAGGGTGCAATATAATGACACAATTGCAGGTAGGACAAAAAAGCCCAGGTGGACAAGTATCCGCCCGCACACAACTCCTGTAAAGATTTACAAGTGCCCTCCTTCTTCAGGACTTGGAAAAGGAAAATGGTCCCCCCCTCTCTCCACTCCCGGAAAACCACTGTGGACGTACCCACCGGAAAATCAGCATTGCCCCTTTTGGCAATAGCGGGGGCACCGGGACGTCAAACCCATGTAGTTTGCAAATCCAGTGCCATGCTCTCCGTAAAGGTAAGAAAAGAGGAGCAAAACCCGGCTTCGTGGGGGCACGCCCAGCCGGTGCATGCAACCAATAGCTAAAATGGAAGGAACTCAGCACCCTAGACTCTGTATCAGGAAAAGGAAAAATGAGGTACTCCGGAACCAATCACTAATGTGTCTCATACAACCCGCAACAGAAAACTTCTTAATACTATCTGCTCCCAGGCCCCCCTTATCCATCGGGAGATAAGTCTGTGAGAAAGGGACACGAGATCTCTTCCCATTCCAAAAGAACTTTACTAACAGGCGATGCAATGCCAGTTCATCCCTTCTCAAGTTAAAAAGTGACAATACCTGGACTATGTAGAACCATTTGGGGACTAGGGTCATATTGTATAGCGCGATTCTTCCCCACAGGGACACCGGGAGGTGTTGCCACATCTCCAAAGAAAGTTTAGTCGAAGACCACAACGGTGCTAGGTTAATGTTATAGAGCTGTGTCAAGACTGTCGGAACCCGGATGCCTAAGTAATGTAGATAGCCAGAGGCCCACTTTAACGGGAAGGGCCCCTCCCATGTTGTCTGTACTGAGAGGGGAACCGGCAGAGCTTCAGATTTTTGCAAATTCAGCCAAAAGCCAGAGTAATATCTGAATTCCTGCGACCAGGGAGCTCTGGGGGTGTGTTAAAGCCAGCAAGATATCGTCTGCGTAAGCCAAGGCCTTGACGGTGAGCTGGGGCAGTGCCACACCAGCAATCGTCGGGTCTCTCCTAATGTCACAGAGGAGAGGTTCCAGATATAGTAGAAACAGGAGGGGGAACAAAGGGCATCCTTGTCTGGTTCCCCTGCGTACCCGAAAACTAGGAGATTGTGACCCATTCACCAACACTCGGGCTACCGGATCTGCATAGGACCATCCAGAGAGTCCCACAAAGCGTAGCACTACGAAAAGATAGTCCCAGCTCACCCAGTCGAAAGCCTTCTCTGCATCCAGTCCCACCAGCAGCAGCGGCTGTTGAGAAGCCTTCGCCTTGCTCACTGCAAGCAGCGCTCTACGAACATTCAGACCTGGGTGTCATCCCCTGACAAAGCCTACCTGATGGTCTCCCACCAGGGTAGGAATATGAGTGGCTAGTCTGTCCGCCAAGATTCGGGCTAGGATTTTCACGTCTACGTTGAGGAGGAAGATCGGGCGGTAGGACCCTAGTAAATCCGGGGGTTTACCTGGCTTAGAAAACCAGAACAATGAGCGCCTCGTTCGCTCTAGCAGGCAGCTCACCGCCCAACATCGCCTCCTCAAAGAAAAGAGTGAGCGGTACAATTATTTTATGCACCAAAATCTTATAATACTCTGAGGAAAAGTCATCCAGGCCCAGGGCGGTGCCCATTGATAAAGATTTAATGGTCTGTTGAACTTCCTGAGCACAGAGAGGAGAACTCAGCCGTGCGCTAGCTGCAGGTGAGAGAGGGTTGGCACACCCGTGGCTCTCAGATGTACGGTTAATGAGGGACCACTCTGCTGTTGTTAGATAGTTTTAATGTTTGGGTTGTTTTGGTGGTTATCTGTTATTGCTTGCTGTACTTTTTCATCTGGTGTGGCCCCCAGTGTCCTAGAAATTACCAGAGAATAATCTGAGAGTGGGAGACTAGCTCAGAGGCAAGCAGGACACAGTCGGTGGGAGGAGGGTTCTAGTATAGAGCACATGCCCAGGTGCAGGCGGTCCTGAGCAATGTTGGAGACAGACCCTCCAGGTGGCCACAGGGTTAACCTCAGGCGGGCGCTAGGCGTTTGGTGACAATAACACTTTGTTTTTATAGTCCGCAATACCTCGCAGTTCTGTGTGGGTTACGTACAACGAGACTAGACAAACCAGAAATTACAGCATATTATCATGAATGAAAACTAATATGTTCATTTCCTTCCATAATTCTGAAACAAATCTGTTTTGAGCTTGATGCCTAAACTATCCAGGAAGAAATTTCCTTGTTTATTTTAGCAGTTTGATACGAAAGCAAAGAGTCTATACACCTCTTTTGTATTTCACCCTTCATAGATGGAAAGTACTCTTCTACCATCAGCTGCTTGCCTTCCAGTAATAAATCCTACCTGATCAGTGACATAGAGGCAAAAAACACATCCTCACTGGGATGTATCCTATCCAGCTCTGTAGCTTTTTCCACTTTCAGGTTTTCGAGCCCCCCCCCCCCCCCCCCCGGCTCTCCTGACAATGCTCCATCTTTTCTTCCTGTCCCGGTTCTACCTCTAGCCCAGGTGCTCCAGTGAATTTTGTGGGGTAGGAGCACATTCTCCTCGTTCCTGCCCACCTTAAGTATATCCTTTTCCATAGCTGTAAAATGAATGATCGTACTCTTTTTATTTTATCCAACAGATGATGGATTTGGGAATGAGAGTGAAAGAGTGAGAATGTGTGATGAGCAGCAGAAAGAGGAATGGAAACACAAAGACTCCTCCAGAGACAGCACAGATCCTTCAGCAGACTGTGAAGGAGGTATCGGTAGCATAATACCAACTGGTGAGAAAGCAGCAGTTCAGAAAGGAGAAAGATTTGAAAGACAAAAGAGAAACTAGCTTTTTCCCAACACTTGAACAACCTGGAAGACTCAACGGTGAGAGAGATTTTAAAAGGGCTGATGTTTGGGAAACCTTTACTACCGACTCCAATTTTATTGAGCACCACATAAGTGGGCTTAGGACTGAAGTTCATGACTGTCAAGGTATGCATAAAACTAACCCATCTGGATACTGTGAAAAACCATTTCAATGTTCTGAATGTGATAAATGTTACGCAAGCAAGGCGAACTTGGAAACCCACCATATGACTCATACAGGAGAGAACCCATTTCAATGTTCAGAATGTGAGAAATGGTTCTCAACCAGGACTTGGCTGAAAAACCACATAAGGATTCATACAGGAGAGAAACCGTTTCAATGTTCAGAATGTGATAAATCCTTTACCTGTAAAAGTCATTTGAAACGGCATGGAACAACTCATACAGGAGAGAAACCGTTTCAATGTTCAGAATGTGAGAAATGGTTCTCAACCAGGACTTGGCTGAAAAACCACATAAGGATTCATACAGGAGAGAAACCGTTTCAATGTTCAGAATGTGAGAAATGGTTCTCAACCAAGGCTGAGCTAAAACTTCATGAAAGAACTCATACAGGAGAGAAACCGTTTCAATGTTCAGAATGTGAGAAATGGTTCTCAACCAGGACTGTGCTGAACAATCACAAAATGATTCATACAGGAGAGAAACCATTTTAGTGTTCAGAATGTGAGAAATGGTTCAGAACCAAGGGTGAGCTAAAATTTCATGAAAGAACTCATACAGGAGAGAAACCGTTTCAATGTTCAGAATGTGATAAATCCTTTACCTGTAAAAGTCATCTGAAACAGCATGGAAGAACTCATACAGGAGAGAAACCATTTCAATGTTCAGAATGTGAGAAATGGTTCTCAACCAGGACTGTGCTGAACAATCACAAAACGATTCATACAGGAGAGAAACCATTTCAATGTTCAGAATGTGATAAATCCTTTACCTGTAAAAGTCATCTGAAACAGCATGGAAGAACTCATACAGGAGAGAAACCATTTCAATGTTCAGAATGTGAGAAATCCTTTACCTGTAAAAGTCATCTGAAACGGCATGGAACAACTCATACAGGAGAGAAACCGTTTCAATGTTCAGAATGTGAGAAATGGTTCTCAACCAGGACTGGGCTGAAAAACCACATAAGGATTCATACAGGAGAGAAACTGTTTCAATGTTCACAATGTGATAAATCCTTTACCTGTAAAAGTCATCTGAAACGGCATGGAACAACTCATACAGGAGAGAAACCGTTTCAATGTTCAGAATGTGAGAAATGGTTCTCAACCAAGGCTGATCTAAAACTTCATGAAAGAACTCATACAGGAGAGAAACCGTTTCAATGTTCAGAATGTGATAAATCCTTTACCTGTAAAAGTCATCTGAAACACCATGAAAGAACTCATACAGGAGAGAAACCGTTTCAATGTTCAGAATGTGATAAATCCTTTACCTATAAAAGTAATCTGAAACAGCATGGAAGAACTCATACAAGAGAGAAACCATTTCAATGTTCAGAATGTGATAAATCCTTTACCTGTAAAAGTCATCTGAAACAGCATGGAAGAACTCATACAAGAGAGAAACCATTTCAATGTTCAGAATGTGATAAATCCTTTACCTGTACAAGTAATCTGAAACGGCATGGAAGAACTCATACAGGAGAGAAACCATTTCAATGTTCAGAAAGTGAGAAGTGGTTCAGAACCAAGGGTGAGGTGAAACTTCATCAAAGAACTCATACAGGAGAGAAACCATTTCAATATTCAGAATATGAGAAATGGTTGAGAACCAGAAGTGAGCTGAAAAATCACGAAAGGATTCATACAGGAGAAAAACCATTTCAGTGTTCAGAATGTGAGAAATGGTTCAGAACCAAGGGTGATATTAAACTTCATGAAAGAACTCATACAGGAAAGAAACCATTTCAATGTTCAGAATGTGATAAATGGTTCTGAACCAAGGTAAACCTGGAATGCCACAAAACGACTCATACAGGAGAGAAACCATACGTGTTCCTAATGTGATAAATGTTTCAGAAGGAAGGCCAAGAAGAAATTTCACGAAAACTCATACGGAAGAAAAAAAACATTTAAATATTAAGTATGTGATAAGTGTTTTAATAAGAAGGTCCAATTCAAATAGCACAAAAGGACTCAGAATGGGAGGGAAACCATTTAAATGTTTAGAAGGTGATAAATGTTTCAGAGGGAAGAACTATCTGACTGGGCTTGCAATAAATCAATATTCAAGATGTTATACATGTTTCAAAAGCAAGGGGTTACTGTCAGATAGGAAGGTCAGAGCAGGCCAATGGCCTGGACAAACAACTAGGAATATCTGAAAAGAGGGATTGCGTAGGCCTGTCACATAGTTTAAGGCATTAAGACATGCCTAAGAACAAGGACGTGGACCAGTATGTATGAACTGTGTGGCAGTTCAGTAGAGAGTGTACAGGAGTTCATTGCACTTTAAGTATTGTAAAAATGGTAACATTATAAGCTCTTCTGGACAGGGAGTTACATATATGAATTATATTAGCTTTACTTATATAAATTACATTAAGGTAAGCCTGTATGGAGATATGTACTTTAACATTTATTCTGTTCATTATTACCACTGCGTCTAAGCTTGTATTCTAAGCAGATAAGGAAAGTACCAGGAGCAAACTGTCTCTGCATTGTTAAGAATTTAGAGAAAGAACTGTAGCTGGACATGACATAGAAACAAGTTAGAAGATGGGAAAGATGGTTATGGAATATGGGAGGGATGGAAACTAAGTGGAAAAGACAGATAAGCAAATGAGAAGAAGAGGACAGATAGACAGTGGCGTACCGAGGGCGGGGCGGTGGGAGCGGACCGCCCCGGGTGCAGCTCGTGAGGGGGTGCTGCCTTGGATGTCTTCCTCTCCCCCCCCCCCCCCGACTGGTGCAGTGCTGCCGTCTTTACCCCTCCCCCTCCCCGGTGCGGTGCTGTATGGGTGTCCTTCCCCCACCCCCATCCCCCAACTAGTGCGGTATCGCTCTCCCCCTCCGCTCCTGCACATCTTTCAACTTCGAGGCTTCTGGCAGCAGCATCACCAATGTAAGTGCCACCTTCTGCCTGCCCCAGAAGCACCCTCTGTACAACTTCCCGCATAGCCCCCCTCCTGATCTTTCTCTTTCATGTTTCAGTAGCTGCTTGCACTCTGCCCTTGATTTTTGTCTGCTGGTTGAAGTAAGAAAAATAAAGAATCTTGCTGAATTTGACAGCTGGTTGTGTGAGAATTTTTTTGGGTAAGACGTCCCCATCGCAGAGGTGGTGTGAAGGGGTTAAACCTCACAGTGAGTGTATGGTGGGCTGGTAAGGGAGGCCGATATGCAAATGGCATATAGTGAATCATACAAAAGAGAAACCATTTAAATGTTCCTGAATGTCATATTGAGCTGCAACGACATGAAATGACTTATACAATAAACCAGTTCAATATTCTAATTGTTTTATTATTATTTATTATTTGTTGCATTTGTATCCCACATTTTCCTACCTATTTGCAGGCTCAATGTGGCTTACAGAGATTTGTTATGACACAGTCATTACATGATAATAGATACAGTTGGTAGTTTGTAGATTAAGTGAGGTCAGAGAGAAGAGGGAAGGAAGGTGTTAGGCAGGATAGTACCGAAGGTGGACTTTAGTAACTGGGTGGGTTGGTGAGGTATTTTGTAAGGCTATGGGTTCTCTTTGTAGGCCCTGTTGAAGAGGTATGTCTTCAAAGATTTGCGGAAGTTGGTTATTTCTTCAGTAGCTTTCAGGGCTGTGGGTAATGCATTCCACAACTGTGTACTCATGTAGGAAAAGGTAGTGGCGTGTATCAGCTTGTATTTTAGTCCTTTACAGCTGGGGAAGCGCAGATTGAGAAATTTGCAAGATGATCTTATGGCGTTTTACAAGCTGCAATGGCCTATAGCAGTGATGGCGAACCTTTCAGAGACCGAGTGCCCAAACAGCAACCCAAAATCTAATTATTTATCGCAAAGTGCCGGTACTCATTATGGGTGGGGTCACCACATATGACTCCACCCCTATGATAGCCACACCCCTTACACCAGCCATGGCGCATATAAACAGACATCATTGAAATATTATACTAGTATAGGAGAAAAATAACATGATTTTCTTTCATTATAAATCATTTCCGTAAGCTGTTGCAGCTCCAGTATACCCAGTGCAAAATAAGACAGCAGATGTAAATTCTCAAATTGGACATATTCCAAACACTAAAATGAAAATAAAATGATTTTTTCTATCTTTGTTGTCTGGTGATTTTGTTTTTCTATCCATATTGGTCCTAGTCACTGATTCTGCTGCTCTCTATCTGTTCTCTTAACTCCGTTTCCAGGGCTTCCTTTCCATTTATTTCTTTACTTTCCTCCTTTCTTCTTCATTTCTTGCTCTCCATCCATGTCCAGCAACCCTCCTCTCCCCTCCAGCCACAAATGTCCAGCCACACTCCTCTCCCCTCCAGCCACCCATGTCCAGCCACTCTCCTCTCCCCCCTGCCCTCCCATCCAGCCACCCTCCTCCCCCCCCTGCCCTCCCACCCGCCCTCCCTCCCAGCACCAGGCAGGCCTCCCTCCCACCCAGCATCAGGCCTCCCTCCCACCCAGCACCAAGCATCAGGCCTCCCTCCCACCCAGTACCCAGCAGCACCCAGCATCAGGCCTCCCTCCCACCCAGCACCAGGCCTCCGTCCCTCCGTCCCTCCCAGCACCAGGCCTGCCTCCTGCCCTCCCTCCAACAAAACAAGCATCAGGCCGCCCGCCCATCTTCCCTCCCACCCAGCACCAGGGCTCCCCTCCTCCTCCGAAATTTAAAAGGCATACCTTGGGGTTAAGGCGGCGCCAGCAGCGAAAAGCATGTTCTTCGCTCGGCGCACCTTCGGCCTTCCCTTCTGTCTCTCAAGCTCTGGTCATAGGCGGAACCAGAGCTTGAGAGACAGAAGGGAAGGCCGAAGGCACGCCGAGCAAAGAACACGCTTTTCGCTGCCGCTGCCGATGCCACCTTAACCCCGAGGTACGCCTGGGAGGGAGGGAGGGCAGGCAGGCGGCCTGGTGCTTGGTGGGAGGAAGGGAGGCCGGCCTGGTGCTCGGAGGGAGAGTGGGTAGACCAGCGACTGCACGCATGCCAAGGGAGAGGGCTCTGCGTGCCGTCTCTGGCCCTCGTGCAATGAGTTCGCCATCACTGGCCTATAGGGTCTCACTGGAGAGAAAAATGGTTTAAAAGAAATGTATAAAGGGACCATTTTACTGAAGTGCAGAAAGCCTATTGCAGGCTCGCTGCGTGGCAATTCGGAAGTACCGCTGGTCTGTAAGGTGTGTTAAGCCACTGATCTGCAGAGCTTCTACCGCTCCTGAGGTCTTTTTCCTCCATTACCACAGATAAAGTGTGTTGATTCGGGTACATATGTATTTTGATTTGTAATGTTCAAAGTAGGGTAATAATTAAGGTGTTTCTCACTCCGGTTTGTGTTTGGTAATTCCTAGTTTTTTTTTTGTGGGGACTTTTCATCACCTTGTTGTGTAATTGTCACATGTGACATAAACCATTGAAATGTTCTAAATATGAAAACTCTTTCAAAAGAAAAGCTGAACGGAAATGACATGATCTTACTCACACAGCATTTGGAGGCAGCCACAGGGAAGGTTTTTTTTCTTATTTGTAATTTTACCATACAAAGTAGAGAAATATCCAAGAATAATTCAAAAATTAAAAAAATAATAATAAAGGAAAAGATACATAGGCTTAGTCCACATCTAGGAAAGTGCAGTAGGCTAACGAGGAAGCTGGAGACTCAAGAGGGAAATGGAAACACTGGAAAGCAGAGCAGGTGATGCAAATATATTCCTCTATCACTCCGAAACCTCAAAAACCATTACATTTCAGGAACTGATTAGCAACAAATGGCTAGAAAGGTAAGGAGGGGTGACACTAAAAGATACTGCAAACCGCTATGTAGATAATGATGAAGAAAAGGCAAATTTGCTAAATAGATACTTTTGTTCTGTTTTTACTGAAGAAAATCCGGGAGAAGGACCGCGATGGACTGGTAAAAGTTCATTTGAGAATGGAGTGGATATAGCACCGTTCACGGAAGAGAGTGTGTATCAACAACTAGAGAAACTAAAGGTGGACAAAGCCATGGGACCGGATGGGATCCACCCCAGGATATTGAGGGAGCTCAGAGAGGTTCTGCCGGGTCCTCTTAAAGATTTGTTTAATAAATCCTTGGAGACGGGAGAGGTTCCGTAGGAGTGGAGAACAGCGGATATGGTCCCTCTTCACAAAAGTGGTGATAGGGAAGAAGCTGGAAACTACAGGCCGGTAAGGCTCACTTCGATTATTGGAAAAGTAATGGAAGCGATGCTGAAGGAAAGGATAGTGAATTTCCTGGAAGAAAATGAGTTGCAAGATCCGAGACAACATGGTTTTACCAAAGGGAAATCGTGCCAAACGAATCTTGCAAGGTTCCGCGTTAGGAGTTACGGATCAAGAAAGGGATCTGGGTGTCGTCGTCGATGATACGCTGAAACCTTCTGCTCAATGTGCTGCTGCGGCTAGGAAAGCGAATAGAATGTTGGGTGTTATTAGGAAGGGTATGGAGTCCAGGTGTGCGGATGTTATAATGCCGTTGTATCGCTCCATGGTGCGACCGCACCTGGAGTATTGTGTTCAGTACTGGTCTCCGTATCTCAAAAAAGATATAGTAGAATTGGAAAAGGTACAGCGAAGGGCGACGAAAATGATAGTGGGGATGGGACGACTTTCCTATGAAGAGAGGCTGAGAAGGCTAGGGCTTTTTAGCTTGGAGAAGAGACGGCTGAGGGGAGATATGATAGAAGTGTATAAAATAATGAGTGGAATGGATCGGGTGGATGTGAAGCGACTGTTCACGCTATCCAAAAATACTAGGACTAGAGGGCATGAGTTGAAGCTACAGTGTGGTAAATTTAAAACGAATCGGAGAAAATTTTTCTTCACCCAACGTGTAATTAGACTCTGGAATTCATTGCCGGAGAACGTGGTACGGGCGGTTAGCTTGACGGAGTTTAAAAAGGGGTTAGATAGATTCCTAAAGGACAAGTCCATAGACCGCTATTAAATGGACTTGGAAAAATTCCGCATTTTTAGGTATAACTTGTCTGGAATGTTTTTACGTTTGGGGAGCGTGCCAGGTGCCCTTGACCTGGATTGGCCACTGTCGGTGACAGGATGCTGGGCTAGATGGACCTTTGGTCTTTCCCAGTATGGCACTACTTATGTACTTATGTACTTATGTACTTATTGAATTCTTTGATTGGGTGACTGGAGAATTGAACCGTGGACGTGCTATAGACGTAATCTACTTAGATTTCAGCAAGGCTTTTGACACGGTTCCCCACAGGAGGCTCTTAAATAAACTGGATGGGCTGAAGATAGGACCCAAAGTGGTGAACTGGATTAGGAACTGGTTGACGGACAGGCGCCAGAGGATGGTGGTGAATGGAGTTCGCTCGGAGGAGGGAAAGGTGAGTAGTGGAGTGCCTCAGGGATCGGTGCTGGGGCCGATTCTGTTCAATATATTTGTGAGTGACATTGCCGAAGGGTTAGAAGGTAAAGTTTGCCTATTTGCGGATGATACTAAGATTTGTAACACAGTGGACACCCCGGAGGGAGTGGAAAACATGAAAAAGGATCTGAAAAAGCTACAAGAATGGTCTAAGGTTTGGCAATTAAAATTCAATGCGAAGAAATGCAAAGTGATGCACTTAGGGAGTAGAAATCCAAGAGAGGCGTATGTGTTAGGCGGTGAGAGTCTGCTAGGTACGGATGGGGAGAGGGATCTTGGGGTGATAGTATCTGAGGATCTGAAGGCGATGAAACAGTGTGACAAGGCAGTGGCCGTAGCTAGAAGGTTACTAGGCTGTATAGAGAGAGGTGTGACCAGCAGAAGAAAAGAGGTGTTGATGCCCCTGTACAAGTCATTGGTGAGGCCCCACCTGGAGTATTATGTTCAGTTTTGGAGGCCGTATCTTGCTAAGGATGTAAAAAGAATTGAAGCGGTGCAAAGAAAAGCTACGAGGATGGTATGGGATTTGCGTTACAAGACGTATGAGAGACTTGCGGACCTGAACATGTATACCCTGGAGGAAAGAAGGAACAGGGGTGATATGATACAGACATTCAAATATTTGAAAGGTATTAATCCGCAAACAAACCTTTTCCGGAGATGGGAAGGCAGTAGAACGAGAGGGCATGAAATGAGATTGAAGGGGGGCAGACTCAAGAAGAATGTCAGGAAGTATTTTTTCACGGAGAGGGTGGTGGATGCTTGGAATGCCCTCCCGCGGGAGGTGGTGGAGATGAAAACGGTAATGGAATTCAAACATGCGTGGGATAAACATAAAGGAATCCTGTGCAGAAGAAAGGGATCCTCATGTTATTTCTGCTGTTCTGTTGGTAAGCCTTGTTTTCCTTTTACTTTTCTGTGGTCTCACCACCATGTGGATGTTGCTGTTTTATATTCTGTTACTTAGTTTTTATTATCACACATTAACCGCCTATTTCACATTTTCTTGTACACATGTGTTATTCTCTATTGAATTCTGTTTATTCTGGATTTTGGTCACAGTACAGTTTTAATGTTGGGCCAGAAGGCTGCTAGGCTGCATAGAGAGGGGTATCACCAGCAGAAGAAAGGAGGTTTTGATGCCCCTCTACAAGTCGTTGGTGAGGTCCCACTTGGAGTACTGTGTTCAGTTTTGGAGGCCATAAAGGTGGTAAATAAATCTTAATAAATAAATAAATAAAGATGTAAAAACACGTGAAGCGATGCAAAGAAAAGCTACAAGAATGGTATGGGATTTGCGTTGCAAACTTTATGAGGAGAGACATGATGCCCTGAACATGTATAACTTGGAGGAAAGGAGAAACGGGGTGAGATGATACCTTGCAAATATTTGAACGTCTGTATTAATTTGCAAACAAACCTTTTCTGGAGACGAGAAGGCAGTAGAACCAGGGGAAATAAATTGAGGTTGAAGGGGGGCAGACTCAGGAGTAATGTCAGGTGGATACATGGAATGCCCCCCCCCCCTCCCACGCGAGGTGGTGGAGATGGAAACACTAATGGAATTCAAGCATGCGTGGGATAAACACAAAGGAATCCTGTTTAGAAGGAATGGATCCAAGGAATCTTAGTGGAGATTGGCTGGCAACAGCAACACCAGTTATTGGGAAGCAAAACCAGTGCTGGGCAGACTTCTACGGTCTGTGCCCTGATCGTGACTGAATAGATATGGATGGGCTAGAGTGTAAATTTGAAGGGGCTTCGACATTAACTTCAGAACTCTTCTACAGTCTGTACCCTGAGATTGGCAAAGAGAAATCAAGCTGGGGTATACATATAAAGTATCGCATACCATGTAAAATGAGTTTATCTTGGGCAGACTGGATGGACCCGTACAGGTCTTTATCTGCCATCATTTACTATGTTACTATGTTATATGCATATCCTTATCTACTAAAAGCTTTTAACAAAGTTCACAGTCAGTAAATGTTTAAGCTGTTTTGTATAGTATCTTGCCCTAGACATGACATTAACATTGGTCAGCAAAAATACATGTTTTGTTCCATTCTCAAGATGCCCCTCCTTCTCCATGACCTTAAGCAAGCTTCCATAACCGTCTCCACCCCCACAGACATCTGTGTCTCAGTAAAGGGCCCACTTTCCCTTCTCCCATCACTTGCCCAACAAATCACACTAAATGCGTAAACGGGTCCAGTCTAGTCAGGAGGAGTGTAATTGGCCATAGTTGTGATGATAGTTGAATAGATTTGATGTTATAACTATATTGAAATTATGTTACCCATATTTTGATATCCTGTTTGACTGTTGACTGGAAGATAAAGGAGCTTGAACAGGAAGGTATATTTAAATATCTAGGACTGGAGGAAGGAACAACTATCGAGCAGAAATCGCTGAGAGCAAAATTCAGTAAAGAATATTATAAGAGATTAAGGGGCTCATTTTCAAAACAAAAACATCCAAAAAATGTCATTTAAGGTGGCAGAAGGACGTTTTTCTCTCAAAAATGTCCAAGTTGCAATTCTGACGCCTCAGTTTTGCTTCACAGTTCGTCCATATTTCAAGGGGGCATGTTGGGGGTGTTCAAGCCTCTCATAAACTTGTTACTGTAAAGTCTATGATATCGTGGAGTATAACCTTGGCACACCAGACACACCTGAAGTCTCTATTATTTTTCTGAAGTCTTTTTTATTGAATAAATTACAGATAATTTACTCACAGTCAGATATTCAGAAGTGCTGCCCCAGGGCACAGAGACTCCGTAATTCTGAGAGCTGTTTCAGTGGTTGAAGGTGAGAAATAGTTGAGCAGATAGAAGTATCTCAGAGCTCGGTGACTGGAAATTGCAATATCTCATTGAGAAGATATATTCAAGGTAAAAAAACAAGTTCATTGCAGGGAGTTTCAGCAGGACAGAGCTGTCTGTAGCAAGATGGAGTGGAGGAGTGGCCAAGTGGTTAGGGTTGTGGACTTTGGTCCTGGGGAACTGAGGAACTGAGTTCAATTCCCACTTCAGGTACAGGCAGCTCCTTGTGACTCTGGGCAAGTCACTTAACCCTCCATTGCCCCACATAAGCCACATTGAGCCTGCCATGAGTGGGAAAGCGCGGGGTACAAATATAACAAAACAAAACAAAAAAACTCATGTCCACAGCAGTGTCAGGTTCTCAGGTTCAGAGCCCGCGGGGCCGGGCTCTGGAGCAAACGTGAGCCCTTGGGCTGCTGACGAGGAGTGACAGCAGCAGGCAAAACCCACCAACCAAAGCTGGGCAAGCACACCGGCACCGGCAGGGACTGCAGGCACCGCCCACCGAGCCGGAACACATGGACTGGAATCCCCCAGACTGGAGGACACAGGACGAGAACACTAGACTGCAGTCCCCCGGACTGGAGGACACAGGGCTGGAACACACACCGGACTGGAACACACTGGACTGGAGCGACTGGAGTGCACCAGACTGGAACACACAACGGACTGGAACACACTGGACTGGAGCATACTGGACTGGTCCATACAGCTTCACCTGCGCTTGGCCACTACCCCCCCAAGGGTTGAGCCCTTGGTTTTGAGTGGCCGGCAGGACTTACCAGATACCGGATGACACAGGGACCAGGACTGGAAACAGAAGTACTCCTAAACCCAAACTGATCTAAGTGCTCCCAAGCCCTAAACCAGCAGGAGTGTTCCTAATAGTAAACTGACAAAAGGACTTCCTAAGCCCTATACTAAACAGGAGCTCCTAAGCCCTGCTCAACAAAGGGACTTCCTAAGCCCTAACCTAACAGAGCAGGGAACTAAATACACAAGCTAGCAAAGGAGCTTCCTAAGCCCTACTCTAGCAAGCTAGATACAAAACTAACAAGATGCTTCCTAAGCACTACTCTAGCAAGCTAGACACAAAACTATCAAGGTGCTTCCTAAGCACTACCCTAGCAAGCTAGACACAAAACTATCAAGGTGCTTCCAAAACCAAGAGGGAAAAGCAGGGGAACCAGAAGGGAAAAGCAGGAAAGCTAAACACAAAAACACCAGTGCACGCTGCACTAACACTAACCTGAATCTTAGCAAAAGCAAGCAGGGAAACTAGACACAAAGTCAGAAGTGCACACTGCACCACACTACCTAAAGCAAACACCACCGTTGCCAAGGCTCTGAAGGAAACAACACCACTTCCTTATCAAGGCCCTCCCTGATGATGTCACACTCCCTAGACCCAGGCAACAGCACACTGACCCAGAGAGCACACTGAAACCCATAGAGGCCCAACCCACACCAATGCAGCACAGTGAAGCACTTAAAGCCAGTACACCCAAAGAGAATTAGAGCTAACTCAGTCCACACACACAGCTAAAGTAAAGTGAGACAATTAGAGTCATGCTGCTGGAAGCTGCCAGCACAGAGAGAGAGAGAGAGAGCCAGCTCAGACAGGACAGACAAACGAAACAGAAGCCAGCTAAGCTGACCACCAGGAAAAAGGTAAGTTTTAGAGGGGTTATGACCACAATCATAACAGCACCTCCCCCTCAAGGCTCCCGTGTCCCCACGGAAGCTCCAGGTCTCAAAAGACAATTTAGGTCTCCATGGGTAGCTGTGATGAAATCTCCCAATGGGTTTCACAACATAAATCTGGGTGGCTGGGCAGGAAGTGACAAGTACATCTGGAACTAGGAAACCAGAATGGCTTTGGCCGCCACGAGGCTCTTTAGAATGGCTGCTAGGCAAGATCAGAGTCTTGGATGCAACAAGTGGAGTTCTATTCAACAGGAACCATCTCCTGAAGGAGTCCACAACTTCCTTGACTTCCTGGCACGCCACTGTAGCAGCCAGAACTGGGCTAGAACCCACACCCATCCTGGAATCTGAAGCCGGACAGGGACTCGAACTGGACTTCGGACTGGACCTCGCCTCTTGGCTGGAGCTGGAACTCAGAAGGAGGTCAACATCTTGGCTGAAATGGGAACTCGGAGTAGACTCAGCATCTTGCCTGAGACTGCAACCTGATCCGGCCTCAGCCTCTTGGCCGGAACTGCCACTCAATTCGGACTCAGCCTCTTGGCTGGACTCGGTACTCAGCGTAGACTCAGCATCTCGGCTGGCACTGGAACTCGCTCTGGACTCAGCATCTTGGCCGGCACTGCAACTCACACCGGACTCAGCATCTTGGCCGGAACTGCAACTTGACCCAGACTCAGCATCTTGACCGGGACTGCAACTTGACCCGGACTCAGCATCTTGCCTGGAACTGGAACTCCAACTTGACCCAGACTCAGCATCTTGGCCGGGACTGCAACTTGACCCGGACTCAACATCTTGCCTGGAACTGGAACTCCAACTTGACCCGGACTCAGCATCTTGGCCGGGACTGCAACTTGACCCGGACTCAGCATCTTGACCGGGACTGCAACTCGATCCAGACTCAGCAACTTGGCTGTCATTGCTGCAACTCGCTCTGGACTCAGCATCTTGGCTGGGACTGTAACTCTCACCGAACTCAACATCTTGACCGGAGCTGCAACTCAATTCTGATTCAGCATCTCGGCTGGACTCTGCACTCGGTGCAGACTCAGCACTCATCGTGGACTCATTATCTTGGCTGGGCTCTGCACTCGGTGTAGACTCAGCAGTCATCATGGACTCATCACTCGGTGTAGACTCAGCATCCAGGCTGGGACTGCAACTCAATCCAGACTCAGCATCTTGACTGGAACTACAACTCGATCCAGACTCAGCATCTTGACTGGAAATGCAACTCAATCCAGACTCAGCATCTTGGCTGCCACTGCTGCAACTCACTCTGGACTCAGCATCTTGGCTGCCACTGCTGCAACTCGCTCCGGACTCAGCATCTTGGTTGTCACTGCTGCAACTCGCTCCGGACTCAGCATCTTGGGTGCCACTGCTGCCACTCGCTCCGGACTCAGCATCTTGGCTGCCACTGGAACTTGGCAGCGGCTTGGCTAACAGGGCCACTCGAACTGGCATAGGAGGCTCGGTCAGAAGCGTCCCTTGGACTGGACTCAGGGGCTTAACTGGCCGTGCCACTTGAACTGGGACCGGAGGCTCGGCCAAAAGCACCACTTGAACAGGAATTGGAGGCTCAATTAGAAGCGTCTGTCAGACTGGACTCAGAGTCTTGACTGGAGGCGCTACTTGAACTGGGATTGGAGGCTCGGTTAGAAGCGCTGCTCGGACAGGCCTCCAAACCTGGCTGGAATTGGGCCTCGGCTTGGACTCAGAAGTTTGGCGGGAAAAATCAGGAAGCCACCTTCTTTCAGCTTGGGCTTCAGGAGTATCCCGCAGGGTTGGCTCCGAGAGGAGTTGGAAGCGGTAAAAGAACAGCTTGATAGAGGGATCAATAGCAGAAACTGGGTTTTCTTCGAACCCAAGCCAGGAGACACGCCTTCTCTCCGCTGCAGCTTCAGGAGTATTCTTCAGGGCTGGATCAGACAACAGTTTGACACGGTAATCATGGAGCATCAGAAATGGATCCAGCTCAAAAATGGGGTTGGAACTGGGATCCAAACTGGTACTAGGAGGCTCAGTAGACAGCGCCACTTGAACTGGACGCAGAGACTTGGCTTGAAGTGCTGCTTGGACTGGAATCGGAGACTCGGTTGAAAGCATCCCTCGGACTGGACTCGGAGACTCGAATGGAAGCGCCACCTGAACTGGGATAGGAGGCTCGGTCAGAAGCGTCCCTCGGACTGGACTCTGAAGCTTGGCTGGACATGCTGCTCGGACTGCATTCAGAGGCTTGGCTGGATGCGCTGCTGGGACTGGACTGGACTCCAGCTGAGCCCATAGCGTAGAATTCCCAAGACGTCTCCTCTCAGCGACAGCTTCAGGAGTATCTCACAAAGCTGGATTCAAGACCAGGCTGCGGTGATATTTAGCGAGCGTGATAAAAGGGTCCATATCTGAAACTGGGTTTTCAGCGATTCTAAGCCACCGGACACGTTTTCTCTCAGCTGCCGCTTCAGGGGTCTTCTTCAAAACAGGATGAGACAAAAGTTTATTCCGATACTGACGAACAGTCATAGAAGGATCAAGAACAACGATGGAGCTGGACCCCAGCTGGGTCAGCTGGGCGGGGGTTCTTGCCGGGCTCATGGCCTTTGCAATCTGTCAGGTTCTCAGTTTCAGAGCCCGCAGGGCCAGGCTCTGGAGCAAACGTGAGCCCTTGGGCTGCTGACGAGGAGCGACAGTAGCAGGCAAAGCCCACCAACCAACGCTGGGCAAGCACACCGGCACCGGCAGGGACTGCAGGCAACGCCCAGCGAACCGGAACACACGGACTAGAATCCCCCAGACTGGAGGACACAGGACGGGAACACTGGACTGCAATCCCCCGGACTGGAGGACACAGGGCTGGAACACACACCGGACCGGAACACACTGGACTGGAGCGCACCAGACTGGACTGGAGCACACTGGACTGGTCTGTACAGCTTCACCTGCGCTTGGCCACTACCCCCCCAAGGGTTGAGCCCTTGGGTTCGAGTGGCCGGCAGGACTTACCGGATACCAGATGACACAGGGACCAGGACTGGAAACAGAAGTACTCCTAAACCTAAACTGATCTAAGTGCTTCCAAGCCCTAAACCAGCACGAGTGTTCCTAACAGTAAACTGACAAAAGGACTTCCTAAGCCCTATACTAAACAGGAGCTCCTAAGCCCTGCTCAACAAAGGGACTTCCTAAGCCCTAACCTAACAGAGCAGGGAACTAAATACACAAGCTAGCAAAGGAGCTTCCTAAGCCCTACTCTAGCAAGCTAGATACAAACTATCAAGGTGCTTCCTAAGCACTACTCTAGCAAGCTAGACACAAAACTATCAAGGTGCTTCCTAAGCACTACCCTAGCAAGCTAGACACAAAACTAACAAGGTGCTTCCAAAACCAAGAGGGAAAAGCAGGGGAACCACAAGGGAAAAGCAGGAAAGCTAAACACAAAGACACCAGTGCACACTGCACTAACACTAACCTGGACCTTAGCAAAAGCAAGCAGAGAAACTAGACACAAAGTCAGAAGTGCACACTGCACCACACTACCTAAAGCAAACACCACCATTGCCAAGGCTCTGAAGGAAACAACACCACTTCCTTATCAAGGCCCTCCCTGATGATGTCACACTCCCTAGACCCAGGCAACAGCACACTGACCCAGAGAGCACACTGAAACCCATAGAGGCCCAACCCACACCAATGCAGCACCATGAAGCACTTGAAGCCAGTACACCCAAAGAGAGTTAGAGCTAACTCAGTCCACACACACAGCTGAAGTAAAGTGAAAGAGAGAGAGCCAGCTCAGACAGGACAGACAAACGAAACAGAAGCCAGCTAAGCTGACCACCAGGAAAAAGGTAAGTTTGAGAGGGGTTATGTCCACTGAAGACTAGGCGTAACCCCAAATATTCGTCAGGCAATTCTTTCACTCAACGAATAGTTAAGCTCTGGAACTCTTTGTCGGAGGATGTGGTAACAGCGGTTAAAGTATCTGGGTTTTAAAAGGATTTGGACAAATTCCAGGAGGAAAAGTCCAGAGTCTGCTATTGAGACGGACCTGGGAAGTAACTGCTTGCCCTGGGATTTGTAGTATGGAGTGTTGCTACTCTGAGATTCTGCATGGAATCTTGTCACTTTAGGATTCCAGAATCTTGCTATTCTTTGGGGTTCTACAGGGAATGTTGCTATTCTTTGAGATTCTGCATGGAATCTTGTCATTCTTTAGGATTCCAGAATCTTGCTATTTTGGGGGGGTTCTACATGGAATGTTGCTACTCTGAGATTCTGCATGGAATCTTGTCACTCTTTAGGATTCCAGAATCTTGCTATTTAGTGTTCTACATAGAATTTTGCTGCTATTTGAGATTCTGCATAGAATCTTGTCACTCTTTAGGATTCCAGAATCCTGCTATTCTTTGGGGCTCTACATAGAATCTTGCTGCTATTTGAGATTCTGCATAGAATCTCGTCACTCTTTAGGATTCCAGGTTCTTGCTATTTGGGGGGGGGGGGGGGGTTCCTACATGGAATGTTGCTAGTCTTTGAGATTCTGCGTGGAATCTTGTCACTCTTTAGGATTCCAGAATCTTGCTATTCTTTGGGGTTCTACATGGAATGTTGCCACGATTTGGGTTTCTGCCAGGTACTTGTGACCTGGCTTGGCCACAGTTTGGAAAACAGGATGCTGGGCTAGATGGACCACTGGTCTGACCCAGTATGGCTACTCTTATGTTCTTATGCAAATCTACAACAGAAAAACAGGTGGCTGAGGCTGGTATGAAAGTAATAATAGTAACAGGGTTTGGCACTACCAGATCACATAATTATTAATAGCTCTGGGGACAGCTTGGGCTTTTTAATGGGCAATATAGGGGTATTACAGGGAGACTGGCATTCCCTAAGGATCCCTTGTGCTAGATAACTCTTAGTTTCTTGACCTACAACCTCCAGACCAGCCTTTTGTGCTGATGTCCTGCACCAGTATTAATCAGACAAGTGATTCCCCACTTTCACAGGTACAGCAGCACTGTCAACATTTTAGAGCACATGATTCTCGGATTCAGTTTCTAGTCATTGCCAACTATCACTGAAATCCAACTTTGGGGCTTGGAGGTGTGCAGTGTTCCACTGAGTGTTGTGAGAGTGATTCATGTCATGGGGGCCCCCCTTTTGGTTGTACTGGGCACTCCTTTTTCCAGTGTCCAGGTTGCTTGCAGTATCTGCATCAATCATCTTTGTATCGGTCCATGGTGTGACCGCACTTCGAATATTGTGTTCAATTCTGGTTGCTGCATTTCAAAAAAGATATAGTGGAATTAGAAAAGGTAGAGAGAAGGGTGACGAAAATTATAAAGGGGATGGGACGACTTCCACATGAGGAAAGGCTGAAGCATCTAGGGCTCTTCAGCTTGGAGAAAAGATGGCTGAGGGGAGATATGATAGAGGTCTATAAAATAATGAG
The DNA here is from genome assembly GCF_901765095.1 of Microcaecilia unicolor. NCBI lineage: Eukaryota > Metazoa > Chordata > Amphibia > Gymnophiona > Siphonopidae > Microcaecilia > Microcaecilia unicolor. The sequence goes on along the minus strand of NW_021963293.1, from coordinate 76,545 downwards.
TGGAGTGGGAGAGAACCAAGATGGCGCTGATGTGAGACGTTACCCCTGACTTACCCGTAAACGCTCCAGCAGAGAATCCCGAGTGGTTTCCGAATACCCAAGATATGGGGAAACGGAGAGGAAAGGTGAGGGAAGCTCCTGTTGTACCCGCTGAGATCCCCCTCTCGAGGCAGACGAAGCTGGAGAATTTCGGAGTAACGCTGGGACCTCGGACGACTTCATCTCCCGCTATCAGACCGGCTTCAATCGACTCGGTCAGCAGCGTAGACGGGGCTTCTCTCAGCCCCGACGTCCGTACGGCGCCTCCTCAACCAGGAAGTGAGCGAGAGAGTTGTGCCTTGCCGGTTCCCATGCCCGAAGTGGAGAGGACCTACAAGGAAGGGAGCCCAACCGAACGCGATGGAAGCGAGGGTTGTCTGGTAGGACAGAGCTTTAAAAACTTTTCCTCTGTGTTGAGTGATGGTTTAAAACAGATAACCAAGGCTCCCCTTCCTGATTTGAGTGTAGGAGTTGCAAGACCAGCCGTAGTGACAATGGATTCACTATGGGACCTAACTTTTTCACTGCATTCTTCACTACAAGCTGTTTTGGTAAAAAATGTGGGTGAAATTAAGTTACTGGCTGAAGCTCTGTCGGTCCAAGAGCAGATAAATGCCCACCAATTGTCTATGACTCAAGAATATGAAGAAAAATTTCAGAGATTGGAGAAACTGAATAAAGCCACAATTAAAGATAGTAATTTCACCAAGCGGAAAATGGAATACTTAGAGAATCAACAGCGACGGCTTAATTTGCGGCTTATCAATTTCCCCAGATCTCCTCTCATTTCGGCTATTGACATGGTTAAAAAGTATTTGATGGAAGTCCTTGGGATGCCGGGCGAGTCCCTACCACCCATAACAAGGGTAATTTACCTTCAGACTTTAACATCTAAATCTGGAAGTGATCAGGCCGTTGTGGATGGTGGAATGAACTTGACGTCCTTTTTGGAGTCTTCCTTGGAGGTGGTTACTCAAAGGACAACAGCTGTGGTAACATTTGCACTTGAGATGGACAGAGAAGTGGTCTTAAAATTATTTTTCAAACATTTAGACTCACTGTTTTTTGGATCTAAAGTTAGAATTTTTCCGGATCTCGCAAGAGAGACCCAAAGTAGACGCAAGGCCTTTTTGGCATTGCGTCAAAGAGCTTTAAATATAGGGGTAACTTATACTCTTAAATTTCCTTGTGTATGTCGGTTTGTGTACCAACAGAATAATTACCAGTTCTTTGATCCAAAACAGTTTGAGGATTTTGTTTGTTCTAAGGAAGTACAGAATGTCACTGTGAAAGTTTAGTTGCCCATATGGTCGCTGTAAGATAGGCTGAGAATGTCACTCGAGTTTGTAATGTTCTGATTAATTACTTTAATTGGTAAATATGATAAATATATATCTTGGTTCCATTTATGTATTTCCCATATGGGGGTTGAAAATATATGATTTATTACCTAAAATGAGACAAATGTTTCAAATTAATAATTGGGGTTTTTGTTTTTTTAATGTATTTGTATACTTTTTGGATAAGTGTATAAATTTGAAATTATAATAAAGTTAAATAAAAATAAAAAAAAAATAATGAGTGGAGTGGAACGGATAGACGTGAATCATCTGTTTACTCTTTCCAAAAATACTAGCACTAGGGGGCATGCGATGAAGCTACAAAGTAGTAAATTTATTATGAATCAGAGAAAATGTTTCTTCACTCAACGTGTAATTAAACTCTGGAATTCATTGCCAGAGAATGTGGTAAAGGTGGTTAGCTTAGTGGGGTTTATAAAAGGTCTGGATGGCTTCCATAGACCATTATTAAAATTACTTGGGGAATCCATTGCTTATTTCTGGGATAAGCAGCATAAAATGTATTGAACTTTTTTGGGATCTTGCCAGGTATTTGTGACCTGGATTTGCCACTGTTGGAAACAGGATGCTGGGCTCGATGGACCTTCGGTCTGTCCCAGTGTGGCAATACTTATGTACTTAGGATTCTGACTGGAATCTTGCTATTCTTTGGGGTTCTATATGGAACGTTGGTACACTTTGAAATTCTGCATGGAATCTTGTTATTCTTTAGAATTCTAGAATCTTGCTACTCTTTGGGGTTCTACATGGAATCTTGTTATTCTTTAGAATTCTAGAATCTTGCTACTTTTTGGGGTTCTACCTGGAATGTTGCTACTCTCTGGGTTTCTGCCAGGTATTTGTGACCTGGATTGGCCACTGTTGGAAACAGGATGCTGGGCTTGATGGACCTTTGGTCTGTCCCAGTGTGGCAATACTTATGTACTTCTGTCTTCTTCAGGACACTGATTGAGAGGTTCTGGCAGTATGAGGTGTATGAGTCAGGTGGCCCTGATGTCCCTTCCCTGGTTTGTCCCACGACCAGCTACAGGTTGAAACTGAGTCAGCTCGTTGCCTTCGCTGCTTTTGACACCTCCAGCGGCTGCGTGCCATGCCCCTGTGTCCCTTTAACACTCAGGGCTTCGGCAATGCATTGTGCTTCAGATTCCAAGTTCTCCTTGGATTGTGCTGGCGTTTTCCTTTGTAGGATTCCCCGAAACTCCCGGACCTTGTCTGCTTACCTAGTTTCAGCTGTGAGTCTCCATTCTCTGGATCTTACCTTCTTTCTTGTGTGTTCTTGTTCCTGCTACAGTGACTCTTGTCCCTGTTACCGCCAAGTCTGTTCCTGACTCCTCTGCTCCTGTCAAGTCTATTCCTGACTTCTGTTCCTGTTACCGCCAAGTCAGTTCCTGACCCTGGTTTCAGCTACTGCTGTCTGTTTCAGCTCCTCAGACCGGTCTTCCTTCCTGGTGGTGCTTAGTCCAACCGGCCACCCACACCTAAGGAACGGCGGTTGGTCTTGGTGAAGAGCATCCAGGGTTCATTGGCTGGCCCTTATCCCTTGGGCTAGGTCTTTGACTCACTCACTTCCTGCATAGGCAGTTCACTTCTGGACTGCGACACTCAATATTAGAGCAGGGAAGCATTAACTTTCCTGATGACTATTAAATTAACATATTGCTTCTAGCCCTCTTTGATTGTTTTGATCCTTTGGGGGTACCCTAGTTAATGTCACCAAAATTATTAATACATCATTCTCCCTAGGGTATTTAACCTCTAGCCATGAAGCATGCCATCAGCCGTCAACTAGTGACGAAAGAATCCTTAGATCCATCGGCCCTAAGTAACCATCATCTCATGTCTAACTTTCCCATTTTGAGTAAATTGATTGAAAACACTGTGTTGCACCAACTGCGGGACTTTTCTCAATCGTTTTGCAGGTCCGGACACTTTTCAGTGTGAGTATTGACAGGGACGCAGCATTGAGGTAGAGAAACAGAAAACATTTTATCCTTCACCTTGCACAAACTGTTTCTTATGAGATCACTGGCTACTGCTTGGTAAAACACAAGAAAACAATGACACATCCTACGTGACTAATTATGTGTCAGGTGCAGGCTGTACCTGAGGGCCTTGCACCACCTGCAAGAGTTTAATTGCAGGAAAAGAAAATCTCCTTCAGGCCATGCTATATTTCTTCTCATATTCTCACAAGAAATCTTTCTTTACAGTGTACACAGATTTTCTTCTCCACCCACCTCTGATAGAAAAGGTAATATATTTATAGTGTTCTAATATTTTAATTTACTAATGTTTAGAATAAGGAATTAGCACTGCGTACACTTTGTAGCGCTATATAAATGCTAAATAGTAGTAGTAGTAGTATTCTCAAGGATAGGGCAAAATAATGATAGCAGAATCAGAAGTTCAAGTATCAGATGTCTGGACTGAAGCAAGAGGGACTAAACTGATTCAATTCACACATGAACAGGCAAAGGAAGGACCACTGGAAAATGATATGCAGATGATAAAATACTCTATTGAGATTTCTTCCAAACATGACCATTTATGGAGACAGAAACGTGAAGTCCTTTTCTGAAATGGGAAATGCACACGGACATTTTAGCCCTGCACAAAATACGACCAGACCACACCCATAAGTACATAAGTATTGCCACACTGGGACAGACCAAGGTCCATCATGCCCAGCATCCTGTTTCCAACAGTGGCCAATCCAGGTCACAAGTACCTGGCAAGATCCCAGAAAAGCTCAATACATTTTATGCTGCTTATCCCAGAAATAAGCAGTGGATTTTCCCCAAGTCCATTTTAATAATGGTCTATGGACTTTTCCTTTAGGAAGCCGTCCAAACCTTTTTTAAGCCCTGGTAAGCTAACCGCCTTTACCGCATTCTCTAGCAATGAACTCCAGAGTTTAATTGCACGTTCAGTGAAGAAACATTTTCTCCAATTCGTATTAAATTTACTACTTTGTAGCTTCATCGCATGCCCCTGAGTCCTAGTATTTTTGGAAAGTGTAAACAGAAGATTCACGTCCACCCATTCCACTCCACTCATTATTTTACAGACCTCTATCATATCTCCCCTCAGCCGCCTTTCCTCCAAGCTGAAGAGTCCTAGCCACTTTAGCCTTTCCTCATAGGGAAGTCATCCCATCCCCTTTATCATTTTCGTCGCCCTTCTCCTAGTGGTTAGGGTGGTGGACTTTGGTCCTGGGGAACTGAAGAACTGAGTTCGATTCCCACTTCAGGCACAGGCAGCTCCTTGTGACTCTGGGCAAGTCACTTAACCCTCCATTGCCCCATGTAAGCCGCATTGAGCCTGCCATGAGTGGGAAAGCGCAGGGTACAAATGTAACAAAAATAAAATAGATACTATTGGAGATTCTACATGGAATGTTGCTACTATTGGAAATTCTACATGGAATGTTGCTACTATTGGAGATTCTACATGGAATGTCGCTATTCCACTAGCAACATTCCATGTACAAGGCTGCGCAGGCTTCTGTTTCTGTGAGTCTGACGTCCTGCAGGACGTCAGACTCACAGAAGCAGAAGCCTGCGCGGCCACATTGGTGATCTGCAAGGGCCGACTCTGCAAGCAACATTCCATGTAGAATCTCAAATACTAGCAACAGTGGAGGAGTGGAGATTCTACATGGAATGTTGCTACTCTTTGAGATTCTACATGGAATGTTGCTATTCCACTAGCAACATTCCATGTAGAAGGCTGCGCAGGCTTCTGTTTCTGTGAGTCTGACGCAGGACGTCAGACTCACAGAAGCAGAAGCCTGCGCGGCCACATTGGTGATCTGCAAGGGCCGACTTCTACATAGAATGTTGCTAGTGGGACTCTGGGCAAGTCACTTAACCCTCTGTTGCCCCATGTAAGCCGCATTGAGCCTGCCATGAGTGGGAAAGCGCGGGGTACAAATGTAACAACAACAACCTTATCTAATTCCACTATATCTTGCATGTATTTGCAATTTAAGCACTGAGTATGCAATGTGAGTGAACAATTCAGGTACGATGTGGATGTCATAGATTAATATTAAGGGGGCCCTTTTACTAAGCTGCATAAGGGCCTACGCGCTTACAGTGCTCGCCAAATCGGCACTACCACCCAGCTAGCGTGTGAACCAGGTGGTAATTCTGAATTTGGCTCATGCTGAATCCCACTGTAGAAAATAATTTTCTATTTTCTACCACGGGCCACTTACTCGGCAGGTAAACAGCAGTCGGCGCACGCTTCTTGCTTACCGCATGGGTAGCGTGAGACCTTACCGCTAGGTCAGCGGGTGGTGTCAGAGGCATAGCTATGTGGGGCCACGGGGGCCTGGGCCCCCGTAGATTTGCCCCTGGACCCCCCTGCCGACGACCCTCTCGACCCCCCCCTCCCGCCGCCAGCAACCCGCCGTCGCCTACCTTTGCTGGCGGGGGGCCCCAACCCCCGCCAGCCGAGGTCCTCTTCTTCCCAATCCCACGCAAGGCTTCGTTCTACTCTGACATCCTGCACGTTGTACGTGCAGGACGTCAGATTCACAGAAACAGAACGAAGCCTTGCGCCGGAAGAAGAGGACCTCGCTGGCTGATCTGCAAGGCTTCGTTCTGTTTCTGTGAGTCTGACGTCCTGCATGTACGTTATAACACTAGGATATAAACTCAAGTTATATAGGCAAAAAGACTTATTTCTGTAAACGCTGCATCAATCAGTTACATGTGTTGCAAATTCCAGGGGGCACTCAATGAAGCTACGAAGTAGTAAATTTAAAATAATCAGAGAAAATATTTCTTCACTCAATGCGTAATTAAACTCTGGAATTTGGTAAAATGTGGTAAAAGCGGTTAGCTTAGCAGGGTTTAAAAAAAAGGTTTAGTTAGCTTCCTAAAAGTCCATAAGGCATTATTGAGATGGACTTGGGGAGAATACACTGCTTATTTCTAGGATATGCAGCTTAAAATGTATTGTACTTTTTTGGGATCTTGCCAGGTAGCTATAACCTGGATTGGCCACTGTTGGAAACAGACTGCTGGGCTTGATGGACGTTTGGTCTGTCCCAGTATGGCAATGCTTATTTACATATGTTCTTATCCCTTTATTCATCAGTGTGTGTGTGTTTTTTTTTCTTTTTACTTTTAAACTTTCTAAATTCTTCACCACACACTAAGGGCCTGTTTTATCATACCACATTAGCGGTCCCCGGTGCAGTAATGCCAACAAAGCCCATTCACTTTGAATGGGGCATTGCTACATGGGTAGTACGACTTAATAAAAGAGGGCTAAGTAAGGAGGAAAAGACTTCAGTTACACGATTGCGTCTTTAGTCTTTTTAGGCAATCCATGAACACCGTCATGAGTCATAAAAATCTCACCCTCCTTCTATTAGACTATTTTTTTATGCTTTCTAACTTTTTAACTTTTTCTCATTTAAAAAAATGATTATTTTCTAATGACTCATGGCAGTTGATGTAACTGCTCAACCTGGCAAAGTGCAAATGTTTCAACAAACAGGAACATAGCTTTTGACCAGCTGTGCTCTACCAGTCTAGTAAAAAAAATGCCGGCCCCTCCTACATCCCAATGGCTTGATTTTGTACGTTTTTCACTTGGATGTTGTTGTTTTTTTTCTTTTTCAAAAATGGACCAAAAAACAAAAATGTCCAAAGCACAAAACCTGGTTACAAACAGTATTTCGTTAAAAAAAAAATAGTTGTTTTTCTTTTTTTGAAAATGACCTTCTTTCCTATTCACATTTTGGACGTTTTCTGCAAAACGTCCACAGTCGGACTGAGACGTCATATTGAAAATGCCCCTCCATATGTGGTGGAATGTTGCAGTTTCTCCGAGTTAAAACAACATAGTCCCATTAGATTGTATTTGCAATTTGGACATGTACATCCCAGTTTTTGAAAATCAGGATTTTTAGATGTGTATGCAATATCCCCTATATGTACTGCAGTGGCGTAGTTAAGGGTGGGCACAGGCCCATCCACTTTGGGTTCAGGCCCACCCAGTAGCAGCACATCTATAATGTGGTTGGCAGGGATTCCCAAGCCCCACCAGCTGAAAACTCCCAACAACTGTCCCTCCTGCATACCTTTTAAATAGCAGCTCTTCACCTGCAGCAAGCAGTGACTGATACGTACTGCTTGAACCAGCCCCACAGCCTTCCCTCTGATGTGTTCCTGCCTATGATGAAACAGGAAGTTACATCAGAGGGAAGGTTGAGGGGCCAACATGTGCAATGTGTATTAGCTGCTAATGGCTGGTGTGAAAATCTGCTATTTAAAAGGTGAGGGGGGATATTTGAGAGACCATATGGCATGCAGGCGAGAGAGGGAGCAACCAAATCACTTGTGGGACAAGGCAGAGTTCTTCTGCCCACCCATCTTAGGCCCAGGCCCACCCAAAATTGGGCGTCTGTCTACGCCCCTGATGTGCTGGTTTATGCATATCCAGATCTCTCTAAAACAATCGTCAAAATCAAGCTGCATAAGTTGAAGCAGAGCTTGGAGGCATTTGCAGGCATGTTTATCATTTTGGGCCCTGCTTACTAAGGTGTGCTAGTGTTATTAGCGCATGCTAAAAATGAGCGTGCGCTAACCGTGTAGACGCCCATATGGTCGTCTACATGCTTAGCACATGCTAAAAATGCTAGTGCGGCTTAGTAAACTGGGCCCTTTCTGCGTCCAATGCTGGTACTTCAGTGGTCACCACGCAAACTTATATACGTAAGTCTTATCACGGGGAAGGCTGGCTTAATTTAAGCAGAGAGGGTCCCAGGAAACAGCAACGCAAACGATCCGCAAACTCCAAGATGGATGACAGAAAAGAAGATCAGTAGTAGATATGTTATTTATTTGGATTTTGCTCACACCTTTTTCAGTAGTAGCTCAAAGTGAGTTGCATTCATGTACTCTGGATATTTCTCTGTTGCAGGAGGGCTCATGATCTAAGTTTGTACCTGAGGAAATGGAGGGTTAAGTGACTTGACCAAGATCATGAGGAGCAGCAGTGGGATTTGAACCGGCCACCTCTGGATGGCAAGACTGGTGCTTTGGCCACTCCTCCACATTTCATGTAGAACCCCAAAGAATAGCAAGATTCTGGAATCGTAAAGAGTAACAAGATTCCATGCAGAATCTCAAAGAGTAGTAACATTCCATTTATAGATTTTGCTCACACCTTTTTCAGTAGTAGCTCAAAGTGAGTTACATTCAGGTACTATGGATATTTCTCTGTCCCAGGAGGGCTCACAATCTAAGTTTGTACCTGAGGCAATGGAGGGTTAAGTGACTTTGCCCAAAATCACAAGGAGCAGCAGTGGGATTTCAACCAGCCACCTCTGGATTGCAAGACTGGTGCTCTAACCACTAGGCCACTCCTCCACTATAGCAACATTCCACGTAGAATCTCAAATAGTAGAAACAGAATCTCAAATAATAGCAACATTCCAGAATCTCAAAAAGTGGCAACATTCCATGTAGAATCTTCAATAGTAGCAACATTCCATACATTTATTTGGATTTTGCTTACACCTTTTTCAGTAGTAGCTCAAAGTGAGTTGCATTCATGTACTCTGGATATTTCTCTGTTGCAGGAGGGCTCATGATCTAAGTTTGTACCTGAGGCAATGGAGGGTTAAGTGACTTGCCCAAGATCACAAGGAGCAGCAGTGGGATTTGGACTGGCCACCTCTGGCGTGCAAGACTGATGCTCTAACCACTAGGCCACTCCTCCTTCCCAAAGAATCCTGTTACTCTTTGGGGTTCTACATGGAATGTTGCTACACTTTGAAATTCTGTATGGAATCCTGTTATTCTTTAGAATTCTAGAATCTTTATTTAGATTTTGCTCACACCTTTTTCAGCAGTAGCTCAGGTGAGTTACATTCAGGTACTCTGGATATTTCTCTGTTGCAGGAGGGCTCACAATCTGAGTTTGTACCTGAGGCAATGGAGGGTTAAGTGACTTGCCCAAGATCACAAGAAGCAGCAGTGGAATTTGAACCAGCCATCTCTGGATTGCAAGACCGGTGCTCTGACCACTAGGCCACTCCTCCACTCACTACAACTTGCTAATATATAACTTTATTATTGGTGTTTCATAGAAGAGTATTGCCCGACAGTCCTGTATCATGGTTTTTTTCAGCTGTTATGCCTAGTTTTTATATCATTTTTTTATATTATGTTTATATTTGTTATGTTATGCGAAACACAGCCTGTGTCAGGCAATACTCTTGTATGAAGCACCAATAATAAAGTTTATATATATGAACTACCGATTTAATTTAAGCAGATAAAGTGACGCGTATTTTACTCAGTGCTAAGCTTTTGTGCACAATCCCCCTCCTCCCTGAATATACCTGTTACCTACTTGCTAGCTTTCGAAACATCAGCCCTACCTTTGTCAGCTTTCAAAGTTTGTAATGGCTCCATTAAATGGGTAAATGCTGTTTTCTATCTGGCAGCCAATCCATCCAGATTTCTCTGCAAGGTTAGGCTTTGGAAGAATGCAGACATTATCAGAGGCTCGAATGTATAACAGCAAGGTTTCCCTATAGGGTGATAAACTTGCAATTAGAAGCTGTGCAAACAGATGTTTCCCAAGAGCAGCTATAAATCTACTGCCGCCATTAATTTAGCTGTTCCTCATTTCCCTCCAGGGGATGCGATATTACCGCAAACTATTAACTTGCTAGTTGAGAGATTTGTATGAGTACCAAGCTTCAGCCTAATACAAGGGATTTCCAGATATCCAGAGCAAGTCCAGAGACCTGGGGCAAACCCATATGCTTACAAAGCATAGTGGAACGATTGTGTGCCAGCCTGTCTCCGCTTAACACATGTTCTGTTCATTGTGGACTTACAATAGCTCACGTATGCCACTGAGCCACTGATTTATGGTCAACTTACATAACATAGTAACATAGTAGATGACGGCAGAAAAAGACCTGCATGGTCCATCCAGTCTGCCCAACAAGATAACTCATATTTGCTGCTTTTTGTGTATACCCTACTTTGATTTGTACCTGTGCTCTTCAGGGCACAGACCGTATAAGTCTGCCCAGCACTATCCCCGCCTCCCAACCACCAGCCCCACCTCCCGATCTTGACTAAGCTCCTGAGGATCCATTCCTTTGGCACAGGATTCCTTTATGCTTATCCCACGTATGTTTGAATTCCGTTACCGTTTTCATTTCCACCACCTCCCGCGGGAGGGCATTCCAAGCATCCACTACTTTCTCCGTGAAAGAATACTTCCTGACATTTTTCTTGAGTCTGCCCCCCTTCAATCTCATTTCATGTCCTCTCGTTCTACCACCTTCCCATCTCCGGAAAAGGTTCGTTTGCGGATTAATACCTTTCAAATATTTGAACGTCTGTATCATATCACCCCTGTTTCTCCTTTCCTCCAGAGTATACATGTTTAGTTCAGCAAGTCTCTCCTCGTATGTCTTGTAACGCAAATCCCATACCATTCTCTTGGTATCTGAAAGCCAATGGAGTGGTCTAGTGGTTAGAGCACTGGTCTTGCAATCCGGAGATGGCCGGTTCAAATCCCACTGCTGCTCCTTGTGATCTTGGGCAAGTCACTTAACCCTCCATTGCCTCAGGTACAAACTTAGATTGCGAGCCCTCTTGGGAACAGAGAAATATCCAGTGTACCTGAATATAACTCACCTTGAGCTACTACTGAAAAAGGTGTGAGCAAAATCCAAATAAATAAATAAACATATCCAACATACAATGAGCATCAACAATCAAGCTCAACTCTACTACTACTACTACTTAATATTTCTAAAGCGCTACTAGGGTTACGCAGCGCTGTACAATTTAATATGGAAGGACAGTCCCTGCTCAAAGAGCTTACAATCTAAAAGACAAATGTACAGATAATCTGATAGGTCAGACAGATTGGGGCAACCTATATGTTCGAAAGGTTAGGTTCCGAATGCAGCATTGAAGAGGTGGGCTTTAAGCAAGGATTTGAAGATGGGTAGGGAGGGGGCTTGGCGTAGGGGTTCAGGAAGATTGTTCCAGGCATAGGGTGAGGCAAGGCAAAATGAGCGGAGCCTGGAGTTGGCAGTGGTGGAGAAGGGTACTGAGAGGAGGGATTTGTCGTGTGAGCGGAGGTTACGGGCAGGAACGTAGGGGGAGATGAGGGTAGAGAGGTAGTGAGGAGCAGCAGACCGGGTGCACTTGTAAGTAAGGAGGAGAAGCTTGAATTGGATGCGGTATCTGATCGGAAGCCAGTGAAGTGACTTGAGGAGAGGGGCAATGAACGTCAGCAGTTAATATTGCAGATAGGGAGTGCCATGATAGCCCACCCAAATTGTATACATGAATGAATGAATTAGTTAGTTAACTAACCAGCCACCTTTTCGAGGCTGACTCTTTTGGGAGGGCTAAGATCTCTTTCTGGCATTGCCTGAGTAGCAGATCTCGATAACCTCCACAGCTAGTTGGGCTGATCGTCAAAGGATTTGGCAATGTAGGAGGATTCTATATATGATGCGTAGAGATCCGTGTGGAAATCCGGGCATATTCTATAATTACACTGATAACTTAATTGGCTTAACAAGCCAATCAGCATATTTAACAGCACTTAGCAAGCAATAAAGAGCACTAATTGGCAATAATTAGAAGTTACGCACAACTGGCTAAATGTATGCTATAATGAACTGCACCTAACTTGTAACGCATGGAGGCAAAAAGGGGCATGGTTATGGGCAGGGAAATGGGTGTTTTTTGGGAAGATATGATAGAGGTCTATAAGATAATGAGTGGAATGGAACGGGTCGATGTGGAGCTTCTGTTTATGCTTTCCAAAAATACTAGGATAAGGGGGCATGCGATGAAGCTGCAGTGTGGTAAATTGGAGGAAATTTTTCTTCACTCAACGCCTAGTTAAACTCTGGAAATCGCTGCCGGAAAAGGTGGTTAAGGCGGTTAACTTAGCGGACTTCAAAAAAGGGTTGGACGGCTTCCTGGAGGAAGAAGCCATAGAATGTTATTGAATGGACGAGGGAATAATACAGTATTTCTAGGACGGGCGGGACAAACTGCTTGTTCTTTTGGCCGCTGTCAGTGACAGGGTGCTGGGCTCGATGGACCCCTTGGTCTGTCCCAGCATGGTGATGTTTATGTACTTATGTTCTGAAATTTACACACGCTGTTATAGAATATGGCTGAGTTCATGCAAATCTACCATTGGGATTTACATCAGGTTTTCATTGGTGTAAATGAACGCATGTAGATTTAGGTGTTAGAATATCAACTAAGCGTAACTAAGTGTATTCTGTATACCACATGTAAATTTTATAGAATGTGCTTAGGCGAAAATCAATTCCACATGGATATTTTAGGCGCCATATATAGAATCCAGCCCTATATGCAGCACTACATGCCACTATATAACAAAGTTATATAGAATTAATACATGGCATCTTCCAGCATTGCCAATCCGATATTAAAAATACAGAATTTGGCTCACTTCATCTTTCATTGCTAAGGCCTGTTGTTTGTTAGACTTCAGATTAGCGTGCAATTTGCAAGAACATTGCAAAACATTACTAAGGCTGCCAGTGGACAAGGAGATTAACAACCACATTACATCACCACAAGGAGAATTCACAAGCTCGTGTTTCATCCTCACCCAAGAAAACCACTTGCTTTCTTGAACAACGACTTTGTGGTTAAAGTGCCCCTTCAACGTGGTGCCAGTGGAACAATATTTTGGCCTCCCACTTAGCCATCTATCCCCCCCTTCAATCTGTTCAGAACTCTGCTGCACGTCTCATATTCCGCCAGAACCGATATACTCATATCACCCCTCTCCTCAAGTCACTTCACTGGCTTCCAATCAGATACCGCATTCAATTCAAGCTTCTCCTTCTTACCTACAAATGCACTCAGTCTGCTGCCCCTCACTACCTTTCTACCCTCATCTCCCCTTTCGTTCCCGCCCGTAACCTCCGTTTACAGGACAAATCCCTCCTCTCTGTACCCTTCTCCACCACCGCCAACTCCAGGCTCCGCTCATTGTGCCTCGCCTCACCCTATGCTTGGAACAACCTTCCTGAGCCCTAACGCCAAGCCCCCTCCCTGCCCATCTTCAAGTCTTTGCTTAAAACCCACCTCTTCAATGCTGCATTCGGCACCTAACTCCTACCATTCAGCAAATCCAGACTGCCCCATTTTGACCACCCCTATCGGACTAACCGTTCATTTGTCTCTTAGATTGTAAGCTCTTTGAGCAGGGACCGTCCCTCTATGTTAAATTGTACAGCGCTGCGTAACTCTAGTAGCGCTTTAGAAATGTTAAGTAGTAGTAACAGCATCCGAGACAAAGTTGTTCTGCATTGACAACGAGGTGAGTGCAAGTCACCAACTCAGCTGCAGCCTGCAATTTTTACATAAGAGGCTCATATCTGAGGCAAATGGCTGTTTGCAATGCATCTGATTTGAAGTGCAGCCCCTGTTCTGCCACCTGATAGGTCCATCTGAGGAACACTCAGTCACCTGCTGGACATCTGACCATCTACATTCAAGTTGTATAGTTGCCATGTAATTGCTGTATAGTGCAATGGGGTTAGAATGTGGTTATACTAGAAGCCTATTTCATGGTTTTCTGTGTGTTTTCTCTGAGCTACTTTTATGATAAGATCATCTTTGCCATTATTCTTGCCTTTTCATTTTGTTCTTGCTGCTAAGTAAATAAATAAACAATCTATTTTTATAATAGCCTTGGGTGTGGAGTTAGTTCTGTTATTATTTGGGCAATATGAATTCGAGTCTTTAGATAAAGGGAACATAATTACTTTCCAGACAATACAATGTCTAATACCAAAGTGTGCCTGTGTCACATTTTGCCCATAATATTTACTAGTGTCATATTCCCCAATTATACCCAAAAAAGAGTGCAATGTAGTAAATGACGGCAGATAAAGACCTCATGGTAACATAGTAACATAGTAGATGACGGCAGAAAAAAACCTGCATGGTCCATCCAGTCTGCCCAACAAGATAAACTCATATGTGCTACTTTTTGTATATACCCTACCTTGATTTGTACCTGTCCTCTTCAGGGCACAGACCGTATAAGTCTGCCCAGCACTATCCCCGTCTCCCACCAGTGGCTCTGGCACAGACCATATAAGTCTGCCCAGCACTATCCCCGCCTCCCAACCACCAGTCCCGCCTCCCACCACCGGCTCTGGCACAGACCGTATAAGTCTGCCCAGCACTGTCCCCGCCTCCCAACCACCAGTCCCGCCTCCCACCACTGGCTCTGGCACAGACTGTATAAGTCTGCCCAGCACTATCCCCGCCTCCCAACCACCAGCCCCGTCTCCCACCACCGGCTCTGCCACCCAATCTCGGCTAAGCTCCTGAGGATCCGTTCCTTCTGAACAGGATCCCTTTATGTTTATCCCACGCATGTTTGAATTCCGCTACCGTTTTCATTTCCACCACCGACCATAGAAGTCCTTCTGGCACTGGCCTCACTTTCCCACATCCTTGGCTCTCTTTTCATAGGTTTGCACCTTTGCCATCCTATGTTCCCAGCTTTTGAAAATAGCAAGACCATATGGGTGATGACCAGTAAGGCTTTTGTACCCCCCATGTATCAGCTTCTAGCACTGTGTAATCAAAGGCCATGACCTTGAGTGGTCAGTTGACATCTAAACAATACAGGAAACCTTCCTCCTTGGCAAAGACATGCCCTTTTCGTCTTTGTCCATGCTCACCCAATAATAATTTATTATGTTCTTTACTGTGGTCTTTATTCTAAAATGCCGTTTTTAGGTGTCAGCCCTTGAATGACTCATTCTATAAACCTTGGTATCATCAGAGATAGACTTTACCATCTCATTGTTCCAAATGTTTCCGGTATGGGTCTAGTTTTTTCACACCTTTGGCTGGTCAAGACTCATGTTTTTTTAAATATTTTGTTTATTAATTTCAATTTTCATATCAAGCAAATGCTTGTACTGAAAAGTAGTTAAATACAGAGTTACTTCTACTAAGAAGAGTAACAAGAAGAAAGAAAATCACTTCATTGAGGATCATTATACATTTTTATTTTTAACATACTCAAGTCCACTATGTGTGATTCAAGATTTAGAAAAGTGGAGAAGCAGAAATATAACATAGGTAATCAAATTAAATCTGTGTAGATACAAGAGAGTATACTTTTTCAAGACTTTTAGTTCTCACTTTCAATTCTCTTGGTTACCAAAAACTCAGTGAGCTGCACAGGTTCCAAGAAAACATATTTTGTTGAATGAAATCTAACTATACATTTACAAGGATAATGCAGAAAAAAGGATGCTCCCATCTGTAACACTCCCGGTCTACTTAGGAGAAACTGACATCTTCTTTTTTTGGGTCTCTTTTGTCACGTCCGGAAAGAGTCGTATTTTTAATCCATAAAATTCCTTATTCTTATTTTTGAAGAAGAGTCTCATCATCCACGCTTTGTCAGGTGATAAGACTACAGTAGCCATCAATGTAGAGGAAATAACCATTTCTGAATCAGAAGATTCTAGAAGTGCAGGTACATCCAAAGGGGAGTCTGAGATCTCTTGAATTCCTGTCGATTTAACAGGTAGATAATATATCTGCAAAAACAGACGTATTGATTATTCAGGAATCTGAAGTATCTTTTATATACCTTATTAATATTTCTTTTGGCGCGATTGTATTGACTTTAGGAAAATTAATAAAACGAAGGTTATTACGTCTCTGATTATTTTCCAATGCTTCAATTTTCCTACGCATATTCGTTAAGTCTTTAATCATTACTATTTGTGTTTCTTGCATTTTTTTTCCTTCTGATCTTGACTTTGTACTTTTTCATTCAATTGGTTTACAACGTCAGTAATCTTTACCAAATTATCCGTTAAAGTCTGAGTTCGTATTTCCAGCTGTTGAATCTGTGGACATAAGACCTTACTAAGATTGGCAATCAAGGCCCATAAAGAATCTAAAGTGACTTCAGATGGTTTTTCTAAAAAAGAATAAGCCTGTATAGCTTGATTATTTTGTAAAGAAGTACTTATCTCACTGTCCGTAACCAGGGGGTCTCCCACAGACAAAGTTGTTTGTCTCGCAGCATTTTTGGTGTCCAAAACCTTGGAACTCCCCAAGTCATCTCCCAGCTGTTCCTGTGCCTCATATCTACCCAGTTCCGCCATGGGTGATATCGTCGATGGAGTGCTCGCTTTCTGCGGTTGCGGGGGAGGAGTCCTCTGGTCTGGGCTCAAAGAAACTTCCAGCACCGGCGTCGACTCTGGGCTTCCACTCGCTCCAGTAGACCTTCTCTCTTGTGAGTTCTGTACAAATGAGTCCATGGGTCCGATGAAAAAATATTTCCTCCTATTTGTTTGTATTGTTGGGACGGTAAGCCGACCTGAGGCCACCGCGGAGGTCGATTTGCCCCTTTGCTTTGGCATTGCAAGGCCTAGAATGCGAGAGTAGAGAGCTCTGCTACCACAGATTCAGTCCGATCCGCCATCTTGCATGGGGGGGGGGGGGCGTCAAGACTCATGTTTTGATGAACTGTTGGAAAATAACGAGTTTTTAGAAGCTTGGACTTCATTTTTGGTCTAATTCTCTTGGAACATCCTTTCTCCACCTTCTTTGTTTGCATCCCTTTTTTGTGGAAGGATTTTGTCCCCCCTTTTGTTCCTGTACAGGAACCCATTTCATTTTGGGTTACCAGCTTGTGATGCTGGTTCCCCATTGCTTCTGGAAGAACCTTTAGCTTTCAAAGATGTAGATAACTTTAACTGAATCTTTATCTTCTGTTTGCAACTGAATTAAATATTCCCAAAATAGAGCAAGTTAGACATATTCCTTAGAGTTTGTACAGCTCTCACACCCCTTTGCTGTTTCACCTTATAGGTGTCCGTTTCTTCTGGAAAAAGTATTTCCTCACTTTTTGGGCTAAGAACATAAGAATAGCCATATGGTCCATCTAGCCCAGTATCCTGTTTCCAGCAGTGGCCAATCCAGGCCACAAGTACCTGGCAGAAACCCAAATAGTAGCTACATTCCCTGTTATCAATCCTGGGGCAAGCAATGGCTTCCCCATGTCTTTCTTTGGAGCCACAGGCAGGCAAATCATTTATCACAAGTTATTTTCTTCAAGCTTCTTCAGCTTAGATGATATTTTGATAAATCTCATTTTACCATTCTAGTACAGTCCTGTATTTCGAGTCATTTAGATTACTGTAATGCTCTTTATTCATCTCTTACTGTGAAGTTATATCTCAAATTACAGTAACTGCAGAATACGGCCTCCAAACATTGTGAGTCTTAAAAAATCTGATAGTTCGACTGCAGCTCTTCCTTCCCTACATTGGCTTCCAATTCATTTTAGGGTTTTATTTAAATTGGCTTGTTTGTTTTTTTTAAAGTGATGAAGCTTATCCGGTGGTGGGAGGTGGGGCTGGTGGTTGGGAGGCGGGGATAGTGCTGGGCAGACTTATACGGTCTGTGCAGGAGCCGGTGATGGGAGACGGGGCTGGTGGTTGGGAGGCGGGGATAGTGCTGGGCAGACCTATACGGTCTGTGCCCTGAAAAAGACAGGTACAAATCAAGGTAAGGTATACACAAAAAATGGCACATGTGAGTTTATCTTGTTGGGCAGACTGGGTGGACCGTGCAGGTCTTTTTCTGCTGTCATCTACTATGTTACTATGTTATTGCCTTCATTTTTAGGTATTAGATATAAACAGATCCTGAACCTGTCTTTCTGTTTTCAAGTCGCTCATTTTTGCCTTTCACTTCTTATTGAACTCTGAAGTTACATAGAGGGGCATAATCGAACGAAAACGTCTATCTCCATGGGCGTTTATCTCCGAGAACGGGTCCGTGAAGGGGCGGACCGAACCGTATTTTCGAAAAAAAATAGACGTCCATGTTTTATTCGACAATTTGTGAGCTGGGCGTTTTTGTTTTTCAGCGATAATGGAAAATGAAAGCGCCCAGCTCAAAAACAAATAAATCCAAGGCATTTGTTCGTGGGAGGGGCCAGGATTCGTAGTGCACTGGTCCCCCTCACATGCCAGGACACCAACCGGGCACCCTAGGGGGCACTTTTACAAAAACAAAAAAAAAGGTAAAAGAGCTCCCAGGTGCATAGCACCCTTCCCTTGTGTGTTGAGCCCCCCAAATCCCCCTCAAAACTCACTGCCCACAAGTCTACACCATTATTATAGCCCTAAGGGGTGAAGGGGGGCACCTACATGTGGGTACAGTGGGTTTGGGGGGGTTGGACGACTAATAAGCATTAAGCAGCACAATTGTAACAGGTAGGGGGGGATGGGCCTGGGTCCACCTGCCTGAAGTCCACCCCTTAACAACTGCTCCAGGGACCTGCATACTGCTGCCAGGGAGGTGGGTATGACATTTGATGGTGAAAATAAAAAGTTGTGAAACATCATTTTTTGTGGTGGGAGGGGGTTAGTGACCACTGGGGGAGTCAGGGGAGGTCATCCCCGATTCCCTCCGATGGTCATCTGGTCATTTAGAGCACTTTTGTGGGACCTGTTCGTGTGAAAAAAGGGTCCAACAAAAGTGTCCTAAATATTCGCTAAAAACGCCTTTATTTTTTCGATTATCGCCCTAACGCGTACATCTCTCCTCGGTCGATAACCACGCCCCAGTTCCACCTTCGCCACACCTCTGACACGCCCCCATCAACTTTGTCCGCATCCGCGACGGAGTGCAGTTGAAAACATCCAAAATCGGCTTTCGATTTACCGATTTATTCGTTTTTGTGAGATAAACGTCTATTTCCCAATTTGGGTCGAAATCTAGGCGTTTTTCTCTTTCAATTATAAGGTGGATAGTAACATAGTAGATGGCGGCAGAAAAAGACCTGCACGGTCCATCCAGTCTGCCCAACAAGATAAACTCATATGTGCTACTTTTTGTGTATACCTTACCTTGATTTGTACCTGTCCTTTCCAGGGCACAGACCGTATAAGTCTGCCCAGCACTATCCCCGCCTCCCAACCACCAGCCCCGTCTCCCACCACCGGCTCTGGCACAGACCGTATAAGTCTGCCCAACACTATCCCCGCCTCCCAACCACCAGCCCCACCTCCCAACCACCGGCTCTGGCACAGACCGTATAAGTCTGCCCAGCACTATCTCTGCCTCCCAACCACCAGCCCCACCTCCCAACCATCGGCTCTGGCACAGACCGTATAAGTCTGCCCAGCACTATCCCCGCCTCCCAACTACCAGTCCTGCCTCCCACCACCAGCTCTGGCACAGACCATATAAGTCTGCCCAGCACTATCCCTGCCTCCCAACCACCAGCCCCGCCTCCCGATCCTGACTAAGCTCCTGAGGATCCATTCCTTCGGCACAGGATTCCTTTATGCTTATCCCACGCATGTTTGAATTCCGTTACCGTTTTCATTTCCACCACCTCCCGCGGGAGGGCATTCCAAGCATCCACTACTCTCTCCGTGAAGAAATACTTCCTGACATCTTTTTTGAGTCTGCCCCCCTTCAATCTCATTTCATTTCCTCTCGTTCTACTGTCTTCCCATCTTCGGAAAAGGTTCGTTTGCGGATTAATACTGCAATACAGAGACATTATAATATTCTTGATCTTATTCACAATCCCTTTCCTAATAATTCCTGGCATCCTGTTTGCTTTTTTGGCTGCTGCCACACACTGGACAAAAGATTGCAGCATATTGTCTACAATGCCATCTAGATCTTTTTCTTGGGTGCAGACCTTAGCATCTGCTAACTATGATTTGGATTATTCTTCACTTTGCATTTGTCTACATTCAATTTCATCTGCCTTTTGGATGTCCAGTCTTTGAATTTCACAGTCTGCATGTGCTTTAGCAACCTTGAATAGTTGTTTTGTGTCATCTGCAAATTTAATCACCTCACATGTTGTTCCAATCTCCAGATCTACTACTACTAATTATTTCTATAGCACTATTAGATGTATGCAACGCTGTACACATTATATACCGGTACTTGTGTTCAGTTTTGGAAGCCGTATCTTGCGAAGGATGTAAAAAGAATTGAAGCGGTGCAAAGGAAAGCTACGAGAATGGTATGGGATTTGCGTTACAAGACGTATGAGGAGAGACTTGCTGACCTGAACAAGTATACTCTGGAGGAAAGGAGAAACAGGGGTGATATGATACAGACGTTCAAATATTTGAAAGGTATTAATCCGCAAACAAATCTTTTCCGGAGATGCGAAGGCGGTAGAACGAGAGGACATGAAATGAGATTGAAGGGGGGCAGACTCAGGAAAAATGTCAGGAAGTACTTTTTCACGGAGAGAGAGTGGTGGATACTTGGAATGCCCTCCCGCGGGAGGTGGTGGAGATGAAAACGGTAACAGAATTCAAACATGCATGGGATAAACATAAAGGAATCCTGTTCAGAAGGAATGTATCCTTGGGAGCTTAGCCGAGTTTAGGTGGCAGAGCCGGTGGTGGGAGGCGGAGCTAGTGGTTGGGAGGCAGGGATAGTGCTGGGCAGACTTATACGGTCTGTGCCAGAGCTGGTGGTGGGAGGCAGGACTGGTAGTTGGGAGGCGGGGATAGTGCTGGGCAGACTTATACGGTCTGTGCCAGAGCTGGTGGTGGGAGGCGGGGTTGGGAGGCGAGGACAGGGCTGGCCAGACTTATACGGTCTGTGCCCTGAAGAGGACAGGTACAAATAAAAGTAGCATATATGAATTTATCTTGTTGGGTAGACTGGATGGACCGTGCAGGTCTTTTTCTGCCGTCATCTACTATGTTACTTTCTCTTTCCCTGGGGGGCTCACAATCTAAGTTTTTTGTACCTGGGAAAATGGAGGTTTAAGTAACTTGCCCAAGATCACAAGGAACTGCAGTGGAAATTGAACCCAGGTTAGCAGGATCAAAGCCAACTGCACTAACCATTAGGCTACTCCTCCGCTCCGTGGGTTACTTGTACCTGGGGCTATGAAGGGTTAAGTGACTTGCCCCATTTGAACCCAGTTCCCCAACCCACTGTAATAATCATTAGGCTACACAGTTGGTCCCAGTACAGATCCCTGCAGCACTCCACTATTCACCCTCCTCCATTGAGAGAAATGTCCATTTAATCCTACCCTCTGTTTTATGTCTAATAAACAATTCTTAATCCATCATAGAACATTGCCTCCTATCCCATGGATTTTTAATTTTTCATGAGGAACTTTGTCAAAAGCTTTCTGATAAACTACATCAACCTGCTCCCCTTTATCCACATATTTATTCACACCTTCAAAGAAATGAAGCAAATTGGGAGACAAGACTTTCCTTGGCTGAACCCATGCTGACTCTGTCCCATTAAACCACGGTTGTCTATGTGTTCAGTGATTTTAATCTTTATAATAGTTTCCACTATTTTACCCGGCACTGAAGTCAGGCTGATGACCCTTGGTGGATAGTTATAGCTTTATCCTCGGCATTCATCACTCTCGCTGGAACTATTTCCTCCTGGGATCATGTGATCGCATACACCAGTAGCAACTCCTCTGACTTTCACTGACTCCAAGTCCACTGTAAATCCAGATTTTAATTAGACCTCATCAAATGGAAAATCCTCTACAATAAAGACTACAGCATCTTGCCTCTTCGACTCAAATGTTTTCATGCTAGAACCCTGCCATCTTCTCACAAGAATCGTTTGTGGATTTTATCTCCTAAGGAAGTGAAACATAGAAACATGACAGCAGATAAAGGCCATATGACCCATCCAGTCTGCCCATCCTCTGTAACCCCTAATTCTTCCTGTTCCTAAGCGATCCCACATGCTTATCCCATGCCTTTTTCAATTCTGGAACAGTCCTCGACTCCATCACCTCCACCGGGAGGCCATTCCACACCTCCACCACCCTTTCTGTGAAATAATACTTCCTTAGGTTACTCCTAAGCCTCTTCCCTCTTAACTTTGTCATATGCCCCCTCATTCCAGAGCTCTCCTTCATTTGAAAAAGGCTCTCTTCCTGTACATAAGTGCCCTTGAGATATTTAAACGTTTCTATCATGTCTCCTCTCTCCCTCCTCTCTTCCAGTGTATACATGTTGAGGTTCGTAAGCCTGTCCCTATAATTTTTGCATTCAAGACCGCTTACTAATTTCGTAGCCGCCCTCTGGACCGACTCCAACCTGTTTATATCTTTCCTTAGGTGCGGTCTCAAGAACTGCATGCAGTACTCCAAATGAGGCCTCACCAGAGACTTATACAACGGCACTATCACCTCCTTTTTCCTGCTGGTCATGCCTCTCTTTATGCACCCAAGCATCCTTCTGGCTTTGGCCGTCGCTTTTTCTACCTGTTTGAAAGCTTTAAGGTCGTCAGACACAATCACCCCCAAGTCCCGCTCTTCCTTCGCACACTGAAGCACTTCACCCCCTATACTGTACCATTCCCTCGGATTTTTGCAACCTTAGTTGCCAAATATCGGTCCATTCCTCTAGCTTTGCTAGGTCCTTCCTCATGTCATTTACATGAAACTAGGAAAGATAAAAAGCCCTTCTCAAGTTCCAAGGTTCTTTATTTTTTTTGATACCCTGCCCATGAGTGAGACTTTCTAAGCAGCATTACAATTAAAAACTAGATATGAGAAAAAGGAATAAAAGAAAGTTAACAATCGTAAAAAAGGAATCAAACTGAAAATGAAAGTGCTGGTCAGTCAAAACTCAAACCTTTCCCTGCCTCAGAAAGAAAACCCACAGGAAGCATTATGGTTGAGGCAGGCAGAAAGCATCACACGACAAGTGGCGTAGCCACAAGTGGGCCTGGGTGGGCCAGGGTCCACCCACTTAGGGCTCAGGCCCACCCAACAGTAGCACACATTTAGCGGTAGCTGGTGGGGATCCCAAGCTCCGCCAGCTGAAGACGTCCCCCTGATGGTAACAGGAACGCTACTCTCCACGATACCGGCACCTGCGCATGCTCAGTTTTCAGCGCATTCCTGATGCAGACTGCCAAGGTGGAACGAAGCGTTTTCCCGCCAGCTGAGATATTTTTGTGGTGGAGGTGGGAGAACACTTGGTGCCCACCCACTTCTTGCCTAGGCCCACCCAAAATCTGTTGTCAGGCTACGATCCTGTTTTTGTTAGGCCTTAAATTTATCAAAAGACGTTTCCAATTGGAGCGAAACAGGGAGGGCATTCCATAAGTTCGGCCTGTGATGCTACAGATAGTTTTTCTGATGGAGTCAAATACAGCCTGCCTGATTGATGGAATCACAAGTCGATTCTGAGAGGATGATCTAAGAGCTTGAGATGGTCTATAATGTATTGTTCATCGAGAGAGGTATAAGGGTTGGCCACTATGGTAGATTTTATGTGATCTTATGAATAATTGGCAGCCGCTGCATCTCTCTAAGCAGAAGGGTCACGTGGTCATAATTTATTTTATTTGTTACATTTGTATCCTACATTTTCCCACCTTTTTGCAGGCTCAATGTGGCTTACATAATACCGTAGAGGTGATCACCATTTCCAGTAGTGAAACAAATACAGAAAGTTGTTGTGGACGAATAAGGTTCATGTGTTATACACACATTGGGGGATCGTAGAGAAGAAAAGTTGTATAGAGTCTTTTACAAGCTTTGGTTTTGTTGTGTTGCGAGGTTTAGGCACTTAGGTTGGGTCGGTTGGGTATGCCTTTTTGAACAGGTTGGTTTTTAGTGATTTCCGGAAGTTCAGGTGGTCGTACATTGTTTTCACAGCTTTTGGTAGTGCATTCCACAGTTGTGTGCTTATGTAGGAGAAGCTGGATGCATAGGTTGATTTGTATTTGAGTCCTTTACAGCTTGGGTAGTGGAGGTTAAGGTATATTCGTGTTGATCTGATTGTGTTTCTTATTGGTAGGTCTTTGAGGCCTGTCATGTATCCCGGGACTTCGCCGTAGATGATTTTATGGACCAAGGTGAAGATTTTGAAAGCGATATGTTCTTTGATTGGTAGCCAGTGTAGTTTTTCTCTGAGGGGTTTGGCGCCTTCGAATCGTGCTTTTCCAAATATAAGTCTGGCTGCTGTATTTTGAGCGGTCTGAAGTTTCTTTATGAGTTGTTCTTTGCATCCCGCGTAGATTCCATTGCAGTAATCTGCATGGCTTAGTACCATTGATCGTATCAGGCTGCAAAATGTTTCCCTCGGGAAGAAAGGTTTGACGCGTTTGAGTTTCCACATTGAGTTGAACATTTTCTTAGTTGTAGATTTAACTTGGCTCTCAAGTGTAAGGTTACAGTCAATAGTAACGCTGAGGATTTTCAGGCTGTCTGCGATAGGGAGGGTGTAGTCTGGGGTGTTTATATTAGTGGGTTTGTTCGTGTTGTATTGGGATGAGAGGATGAGGCAGTGTGTTTTATCTGTATTGAGTTCTTTGAACCAGTGAGTACTTTGATTGCAGTGTTTTGCAGAAATTGCAACCGTGTAAGATCTTTTACACGACATAGAGGGGCATAATCGAACGTGAACGCCCATCTCCATGGGCGTCTATCTCAGAGAACGGGTACGTGAAGGGGCGGGACAGACCGTACTTTTCGAATAATACGGTTGGTGCCGGGCAAATGCATTGGATTTGGGCGGATTTGAGCTGGGCAGTATCGTTTTTCAGCAATAATGGAAACCGAAGGCGCCCAGCTCAAAAACGAACAACTCCAAGGCATTTGGTTGTGGGAGGGGCCAGGATTCATAGTGCACTGGTTCCCCTCACATGCCAGGACATCAACCGGGCACCCTAGGGGGCACTTGTAACAATTAAAAAAAAATTAAAATACCTCCCAAGTCAACTTCCCTACGACTTCCCTATGAAGAAAGACTAAGGAGGCTAGGGCTTTTCAGTTTGAGAAGAGACGACTGAGGGGAGACATGATAGAGGTATATAAAATAATGAGTAGAGTGGAACAGGTGGATGTGAAGCGTCTGTTCACGCGTTCCAAAAATAGTAGGACTAGGGGGCATGCGATGAAACTACAGTGTAGTAAATTTAAAACAAATAGGAGAAAATGTTTCTTCACCCAACGCGTAATTAAACTCCTGAATTCATTGCCAGAGAATGTGGTGAAGGCGGTTAGCTTGGCAGAGTTTAAAAAGGGTTTGGACGGTTTCCTAAAGGACAAGTCCATAGACCGCTACTAAATGGACTTGGAAAAATCCACAATTTCGGGAATAACGTGTATAGAATGTTTGTACATTTGGGAAGCTGCCAGGTGCCCTTGACCTGGATTGGCCGCTGTCGGGGACAGGATGCTGGGCTTGATGGGCCATTGGTCTTTTCCCAGTATGGCATTACTTATGTACTTATGTCCATAGCTCCCTTCCCTTGGGTGCTGAGCCCCCCAAATTCCCCCCCCAAAACCCACTCCCCACAACTCTACACCATTACCATAGCACTTATGGGTGAAGGGAGGCACCTAGATGTGGGTACAGTGGGGTTTGGGGGCGGTTTGGAGGGCTCCCATTTACCAGCCCAAATGTAACAGGTAGGGGGGGCCCTGGGTCCACCTGCCTGAAGTCCACTGCACCCCCTAACAACTGATCCAGGGACCTGCATACTGCTGTGATGGAGCTGGGTATGACATTTGAGGCTGGCATAGAGGCTGGAAAAAAAGTTTTTAAAGTTCTTTTTTTTTTGGTGGGAGGGGGTTAGTGACCACTGGGGGAATCAGGGGAGGTCATCCCCGATTCCCTCCGGTGGTCATCTGGGCAATTGGGGCACTTTTTGGGGACTTGTTCGTGAAAAAAAAAAGGGTCCAAAAAAAAGCGGCCCAAATTCTCGCTACTGCCGCCCTTCTTTTTTCTATTATCGGGCGAGCACGCCCATCTCTCCTCGGCCGATAAACACGCCCCAGTCCCGCCTTCACCACACCTCTGACACGCCCCTGTCAACCTTGTCCGTTCCCGTGACAGACTGCAGTTGGAGGTGCCCAAAATCGGCTTTCGATTATACCGATTTGGGCACCCATGAGAGAAAGGCGCCCATCTCCTGATTTAGGTCGAAATACGGGCGTCTTTCGAAAATAAGCTGGATAGTATAGAGAGCTAATTACCAGAACATGAGTCAGCGTTTGGAGAGCAGTTCAATTTAAGCAGTGCTCAGATTGAACGAAGTAGGAGCAATGTATAAAGACACCGTAGGACTACTTTGGAAATATGTGTAGTAAATATGTATCGCGCTCAATCAATGGAATCTGCTCTGTCCCTGTCTGACTTGCTGAGTTTCAGGAAGCAACTGATGACCTGCCTTTTCCATCCCCCTCGCTAGGCTTGTCTGCTCCTGTTATTTCTCTAACTAGCCGTTGAGCCCGTTAAAACGGGCTATTGGATCGCCGCTACCCCCTCCCCCCGAGGTCGCCGCTGGCCCCTCCCCCGAGTTCACCACTGCCGGTACCCCCCCCCCCCCCCCGGAGTCGCTGCCCCCTCCACCCGGCCCGTCTCTTCGCTATTCAACTTACATCTCCGCAGCAGGCAGATCAGCTGAGCTCCCATCAGCCTTCCTTCTCTGCTTGTGTCCCACCCTCATGTGACGTAACGTCGGCGAGGGCGGGACACAGGCAGGGAAGGAAGGCCAACGGCAGCTCAGCTGATCTGCCTGCTCCGGAGATGTAAGTTGAATAGCGAAGAGACGGGCCGGGTGGAGGGGTGGCGGCGGTGGCAACTCCGGGGGGGGGGGGGGGTACCAGTGGTGGCGACCTCGGGGGGGGAGGGGGAGCGGTGGCGACCTCGGCAGTTCCCTCCCCTTTGCGCAGTTTCCCTCTCTGTCCCACTCCCCCTTCATCACATATTGACGCGGAGGCAGGACAGAGAGGGAAGTCTACTGCGCATTTGCGAGTGAGTACGGTCACTCGCCGTTTATATGTTTGATGTACTTTTTTTTATTTCCTGAACCCATACTACCTGTAGGATTTTATCTTTATTTATATAGATTTAGGTTCATTTTTGTGCTCCCTCGTTACTCTTCTACTGCTGTGTGTCCTCTTTCTTTCCCCTGTTTTATTGCTCTTTTGAAACATTTCAATTACAGTGATGTACTTTTAGCTTCAGGAAGTGTGCAAAATAAATCCAAACAAATGAATGGCAGATACCATCACTGGGGATTTGCTGCCATCTAGTGGAAAACTAAGTAATGGCAACTTCACATTTCTATCTGGTGTCAATAGAAATCAAACAAAATAAAACATAGAAAAGAAAATAAGATGATACCTTTTTTATTGGACATAACTTAATACATTTCTTGATTAGCTTTTGAAGGTTGCCCTTCTTCCTCAGATCGGAAATAAGCAAATGTTGGTAGATGACAGTATATATAAGTGAAACATCCAAGCATTTCATTGACAGTCTAAAGTCTGGTGTCAAAAGCTGTTGTTTCACTTAGGGGCACTTTTATTAAGCTGTGGTAAAAACAACTGTGCACTTACCGCAGCTTAAAATGGCATACAGCAGGAAAGGGATGTAAATAAGACCAAAAATACCACTGCAAACTGGACATATGCCCCAACAACCTAATAAAATCCACCCCTCAACACTTCATAACAGATCTCACATCGCACTTAAACTATATTTTACAACACGGACTCATCCCTAAGGATAAAGGAAACATACTACTCACCCCAATCCCTAAACATTCAAAGAAAAATGCAAATGACATACCCAAGTACCGCCCGGTTGCATCTATCCCTCTGGCAGTCAAACTAATGGAAAGTATGGTAACTAAGCAGCTTACCAATTACTTAAACAAATTCTCAATATTACATAGTAACATAGTAGATGACGGCAGAAAAAGACCTGCATGGTCCATCCAGTCTGCCCAACAAGATAAACTCATATGTGTATACCTTACCTTGATTTGTATCTGCCTTATTCAGGGCACAGACCGTACAAGTCTGCCCAGCAGTATTTCCCACCTCCCAACCACCAGTCCCGCCTCCCACCTCCGGCTCTGGCACAGACCGTATAAGTCTGCCCTCCACTATCCTCGCCTCCCAACTACCAACCTCTCTTCCCCCACCTGCTCCGCAACCCAATTTCGGCTAAGCTTCTGAGGATCCATTCCTACTGCACAGGATTCCTTTATGCACATCCCACGCATGTTTGAATTCCGTTACCGTTTTCATCTCCACCACCTCCCGCAGGAGGGCATTCCAAGCATCCACCACCCTCTCCGTGAAAAAATACTTCCTGACATCTTTTTTGAGTCTGCCCCCCTTCAATCTCATTTCATGTCCTCTCGTTCTACCGCCTTCCCATCTCCGGAAAAGATTTTTTTGCGGATTAATACCTTTCAAGTATTTGAATGTCTGTATCATATCACCCCTGTTCCTCCTTTCCTCCAGGGTATACATGTTCAGGTCAGCAAGTCTCTGCTCATATGTCTTGGAACGCAAATCCCATACCATTCTCGTAGTTTTTCTTTGCACCGCTTCCATTTTTTTAACATCCTTCGCAAGGTACGGCCTCCAAAACTGAACACAATACTCCAGGTGGGGCCTCACCAACGACTTGTACAGGGGCATCAACACTTCCTTTCTTCTGCTGATCACACCTCTCTCTATACAGCCTAGTAACCTTCTCGCTACGGCCACCGCCTTGTCACACTGTTTTGTCGCCTTCAGATCCTCGGATACTATCACCCCAAGATCCCTCTCCCCCTCAGTACCTATCAGACTCTCCCCGCCTAACATATAAGTCTCTCGTGGGTTTCTACTCCCTAAATGCATCACTTTGCATTTCTTCGCATTGAATTTTAATTGCCAAACCTTAGACCATTCTTCTAGCTTCCTCAGATCCCTTTTCATGCTTTCCACACCCTCCCGGGTGTCCACTCTGTTGCAAATCTTAGTATCATCTGCAAATAGCCAAACTTTACCTTCTAACCCTTCAGCAATGTCACTCACAAATATATTGAACAGAATCGGCCCCAGCACCGATCCCTGAGGCACTCCACTACTCACCTTTCCCTCCTCCGAGCGAACTCCATTTACCACCACCCTCTGTCGTCTGTCCGTCAACCAGTTCCTAATCCAGTTCACCACTTCGGGACCTATCTTCAACCCATCTAGTTTATTTAAGAGCCTCCTGTGGGGAACCGTGTCAAAAGCTTTGCTAAAATCTAAGTAGATTACGTCTATAGCACGTCGATGATTCAGTTCTCCAGTTACATGAATCACAATCAGGATTTCGATCCAACCACAGCACCGAAACAGTACTAATCATTCTCCTAACCAAATTCAAACAAGCAATTGCAACTGGCAATAGTGTACTTCTCCTACAATTCAACATGTCCAGCGCGTTTGACATGGTAAACCATAAAATACTATTAAACATCCTAGAATACTTCTGTATTGGAGAAAGCATACTTTGTTGGATCAAAGGCTTCCTAACTGCAAGAACAAACCAAGTGATATCAAATTCAAGTACATCATCACCATGGAAACCAGAATGCGGAGTACCCCAAGGATCACTGCTTTCACCGACCCTTTTCAACCTAATGATGACACCTCTATAACATCGCTATCCAACCAAGGCCTTAATCCTTACATCTACGCAAACAATGTCACGATCTAC
Organism: Microcaecilia unicolor; assembly: GCF_901765095.1. Lineage (NCBI taxonomy): Eukaryota > Metazoa > Chordata > Amphibia > Gymnophiona > Siphonopidae > Microcaecilia > Microcaecilia unicolor. The sequence goes on along the minus strand of NW_021963293.1, from coordinate 46,560 downwards.
ATCCCGTTCAAACATGATCTAACAGAAATCACAAATGAAATCAAACACAGCCTCCAAATTATGAATTCATGGGCAGATGCATTGCAACTAAAACTCAACGCAGAAAAAAACACAATGTCTCATCCTTTCATCACAATATAATACGAACAAACCTACCACCATAAACACCCCAAACTACACCCTTCCTGTTTCAGATAGCCTGAAAATTCTCAGAGTCACAATTGACTGAAACCTCACACTAGAACGTCATGCGAAAAATACAACAAAGAAAATGTTCCACTCAATGTGGAAACTCAAAAGAGTAAAACCTTTCTTCCCAAGGGAAATATTCCGCAGCCTGGTACAATCAATGGTGCTAAGCCACCTAGATTACTGCAATGCAATCTATGCCGGATGCAAAGAACAAATCATTAAGAAACTCCAAACTGCCCAAAACACAACAGCCAGACTCATATTTATTTTATTTTTTTATTTTATTTGTTACATTTGTATCCCACCTTTTCCCACTTATTAGTAGGCCCAAAGTGGCTTACATAGTTCCGGAGAGGTGGTTACAGACTCCGGTGTGAACAAATACAGTATAGGGGTACTATTACAGTGACAAGTACAGTCAAGAAGTATCGGTAAGTACTTAGAAAAACAAAATACGAAACAGCCAAACCCCTAAGAGAAAAACTATACTGGCTCCCACTTAAAGAACGTATTACGTTCAAAATTTGCACACTGGTTCATAAAATCATTCATAGCAAGGCCCCGGCCTACATGTCAGACCTCATAGACTTGCCAACCAGGAACACAAAAAGATCAGCACGCACATTCCTGAATCTCCACTACCCCAGCTGCAAAGGACTAAAATATAAATTAACACATGCATCCAGCTTCTCCTACATAAGTACGCAACTATGGAATGCACTACCAAATGCCATAAAAACAATGCACGACCTAACTAACTTCCGAAAATCACTAAAACCCAACCTGTTCAATAAGGCATACCACAATGATCCATCCTAAACACCAGACAACGAAACTTATACCAGAACTGGGCAAAACCAAACTCTCTATACTTGACTGCTTCAGCTACTTTGTCATGAATGAACTTTAACGCAATGCCGCTCTATTTCTCATTCCGAATATGAACTCTCAATACTTGACTGCTTAATCTACTCTGTCACTTATGAACTTTGATGCAACACCTCCTTGTATTTCTCATTCCGGAAATGGCGATCGCCATTACGGAACAATGTAAGCCACATTGAGTCTGCAAATAGGTGGGAAAATGTGGGATACAAATGCAAAAAAGAAATAAAATAAATAAATAAATAATGCCTCTGTATCACTCCATGGTGCGACCTCACCTTGAGTATTGCGTTCAATTCTGGTCGTTGTATCTCAAAAAAGATATAGCGGAATTAGAAAAGGTTCAAAGAAGAGCGACCAAAATGATAAAGGGGATGGAACTCCTCTCGTATGAGGAAAGGCTAAAGAGGTTAAGGCTGAGACGGATGAGGGGAGATATGATTGAGGTCTACAAAATCCTGAGTGGTGTAGAATGAGTAGAAGTAAATCGAGTTTTTACTCATTCCAAAAGTACAAAGACTAGGGAACACTTGAGGAAGTTACATGGAAATACGTTAAAAACAAATAGGAGGAAATATTTTTTCACTCAACAAATAGTTAAGCTCTGGAACTCTTTGCTGGAGTATGGACTTATGTACTTATGTCCATAGCTCCCTTCCCTTGGGTGCTGAGCTCCCCCAAATCCCCCCCCCCCAAAACCCACTCCCCACAACTCTACACCATTACCATAGCACTTATGGGTGAAGGGAGGCACCTAGATGTGGGTACAGTGGGTTTTGGGGGCGATTTGGAGGGCTCCCATTTACCAGCACAAGTGTAACAGGTGGGGGGGGGGGTGGCCCTGGGTCCACCTGGCTGAAGTCCACTGCACCCACTAACAACTGCTCCAGGGACCTGCATACTGCTGTCATGGAGCTGGGTATGACATTTGAGGCTGGCATACAGGCTGGAAAAAAAAAGTATTTAAAGTTATTTTTTTTGGTGGGAGGGGGTTAGTGACCACTGGGGGAGTCAGGGAAGGTCATCCCCGATTCCCTCCGGTGGTCATCTGGGCAATTGGGGCACTTTTGGGGGACTTGTTCGTGAAAAAAAAGGGTCCAAAAAAAGGGTCCACTGTTACCACTGGAGGAGGTGGTATCAGTGGTTAGCGTAACTGGGTTTAAAAAAGGTTTGGACAAATTACTGCAGGAAAAGTGCATAAGTCTCACCACCATGTGGATGTTGCTGTTTTCTATTCTGTTACTTAGTTTTTATTATCACACATTAACCACCTATTTCACATTTCACTTTAATGTATGTCAGTAGACCTTCACATTCACTTCAGTTTACTTCATAGGTACACATGTTCACCACAATGAATGTCACATTGTATCAGGGTGCATTTATGTCTCTGTTTTCTTGTACACATGTGTTATTCTCTATTGAATTCTGTTTATTCTGGATTTTGGTCACAGTACAGTTTTAATGTTGGGCCAGAAGGCTGCTAGGCTGCATAGAGAGGGGTATCACCAGCAGAAGAAAGGAGGTTTTGATGCCCCTCTACAAGTCGTTGGTGAGGTCCCACTTGGAGTATTGTGTTCTGTTTTTGAGGCCGTATCTTGCTAAAGATGTAAAAAGACTGGAAGCGGTGCAAAGAAAAGCTATGAAAATGGTATGGGATTTGCGTTGCAAACCGTACGAGGAGAGGCTTGCTGACCTGAACATGTATACCTTGGAGGAAAGGAGAAACAGGGGTGATATGATACAGACATTCAAATATTTTAAAGGTATTAATTTGCAAACAAACCTTTTCTGGAGACGGGAAGGCAGTAGAACCAGGGGAAATAAATTGAGGTTGAAGGGGGGCAGACTCAGGAGTAATGTCAGGTGGATACATGGAATGCCCTCCCGAGGGAGGTGGTGGAGATGGAAACAGTAATGGAATTCAAACATGCGTTGGATAAACACAAAGGAATCCTGTTTAGAAGGAATGGATCCAAGGAATCTTAGTGGAGATTGGCTGGCAACAGCAACGCCAGTAATTGGGAAGCAAAACCAGTGCTGGGCAGACTTCTATGGTCTGTGCCCTGATCATGACTGAATAGATATGGATGGGCTGGAGTGTAAATTTGAAGGGGCTTCGACATTAACTTCAGAACTCTTCTACAGTCTGTACCCTGATATTGGCTAAGAGAAATCAAGCTGGGTTATACATATAAAGTATCGCATACCATGTAAAATGAGTTTATCTTGGGCAGACTGGATGAACCCATACAGGTCTTTATCTGCCATCATTTACTATGTTACTATGTTATATGCATATCCTTATCTACTAAAAGCTTTTAACAAAGTTCAGTCAGTAAATGTTTAAACTGTTTTGTGTAGTTTCTTGCCCTAGACATGACATTAACATTGGTCAGCAAAAATACATGTTTTGTTCCATTCTCAAGATGCCCCTCCCTCTCCATGACCTTAAGCAAGCTTCCATAACCGTCTCCACCCCCACACACATCTGTGTCTCAGTAAAGGGCCCACTTTCCCTTCTCCCATCGCTTGCCCAACGAATCACACTAAATGCGTAAACGCAGGGCTGCCGAGAGCCGGGCCCGGGACAAGGCCGCCCCCGGGACCCCCCCCCCCACCCGAGGTCGCCACCCACCCGAGATCGCCGGGCCCCGCCCACCCAAGGTCGCCGCCCACCCGAGGTCGCCGCCCACCCAAGATCACCGGGCCCCCCCGCCACCCACCTACCTGAGGTCGCCACCCACCTGAGATCGCCGGGCCCCGCCCACCCGAGGTCGCCGCCCACCCAAGATCACCGGGTCCCCCGCCACCCACCCACCCGAGGTCGCCAGGCCCCCTCCACCCGCTATCGGGCCGGGCCCTCGGAACTAACCTTAAGCCTTCTTTCACTTCGCAGCAAGCAGCGGCAGGGCAGACTTCTCCTCCTTTCTTCCGTGCCCCGCCCTCGCGGTCGTTATGTCAGGCGAGGGCGGGACATGGAAGGAAGGAGTAGCCTGACCTGCTGCTGCTTGCTGCGAAGTGAAAGGAGGCTTAAGGTTAGTTCTGGGAGTGACAGAGGGCGGGCCAGGCGGTGCCGGCGTCGGGCCCCCCTGGAGGCCCGGGCCCCGGGACCTTTGTCTCCCCTGTCCCCCCCTCTCGGTGGCCCTGCGTAAACGGGTCCAGTCTAGTCAGGAGGAATGTAATTGGCCATAGTTGTGATGATATTTGAATAGGTTTGATGTTACAACTATATTGAAATTATGTTACCCATATTTTGATATCCTGTTTGACTGTTGACTGGAAGATAAAGGAACTTGATCAGGAAGGTATATTTAAATATCTAGGACTGGAGGAAGGAACAACTATTGAGCAGAAATCGCTGAGAGAAAAATTCAGTAAAGAATATTATAAGAGATTAAGGGCTCATTTTCAAAACAAAAACATCCAAAAAATGTCATTTAAGGTGGCAGAAGGACGTTTTTCTCTCAAAAATGTCCAAGTTGCAATTCTGACACCTCAGTTTTGCTTCACAGTTCGTCCATATTTCAAGGGGGCATGTTGGGGGCATATTTTGGGTGGGACATGAGCGACACCAAAAAAGAGACATTTTTCTGCAATATTGGAACAAAATGAAAATGTCTAGGACCAAAATTAAGACTTTTTGGCTAGACCTGTTTCAATCAAGACTAAGTGACCACAAGGTGCCTTAAATGACCACTGAAGCAATAAAGGCATAAACCCTCCTTATTCCCCAATGGTCACTGACTCTGTCCCATCCCCCAAAGCTGTGAATAAAATAGTACACACCAGCTTCTATTGATAGCTTGAGATGTTATGACCAGTACTATTAGAGCAGCAAGGAGGTCCCTGGAATAGCCTAGTGGTTGGTACAATGGACTGTAGAGGTGAGGGGGGACCTAGGTCCATATCCAACTCTAACTGGTAAACTTGTGGAGGAAAGTGTGAACCTTCCAAAACCCAATAAATACCTACTGTACCTATATAAAGGAGAATTGTAGTGGTGTACAGTTGAGTACAGTAGGTTTTTGGTGGGTTTTGGAAAGCTCACCATTCAAGAGGGCCATGCTGAGATGTGTACCCAAGTTTTATTGCTCCGGGAACTGACAAGATAGGAAACAAACCAACTATTCTAAAAATAAAGGCTATTTACAAGCAAGTGAAACTGACAATAGATAAAAACATGATTAATGTCACGATTGTGGCCGTGACCCCTCTTTTGACTCACCTTTTCTGCTGGTCAGCTATTGAGCTGACATCTGTCTGTATTGTTGTGTTTGTCCTGTGTGTTCCAAGCCTCACTTTGGTGTTCAGAGTGTAGGGTTTCTACTTCCTGTGTGTTCCAAGCCTCACTTCGGTGTTCAGTGTGTATTTCCTGTTCTCCATGGACAGTGGGATCATCTAGCCACACAGTTGAAGTGACGTCAGGGTGACGTTACGGACCTGGGCTTGATTTCTTAATTAGGGTGCCTGTGTGCACTTCTGCCTTTAGCCTTAATCTGTTGTTTGTCAGCTTTGTGTTCTGCCTAGTCTACCTTGCTTGTTCTAGTCTCCTCTACCTTAGCTTCTGCCACTGTTCTGTTGTTTGTCTGTGTGGGTCAGCTTTGTATCCTGCTTGTCTCTGCCCTGGTTGTCTTCAGCTATAGTCAGCTTCTGTTCCCCTTCTGTTTGTATCTGCCCTGTCTGTCTCTAGCTTCAGTTCCCTTCCTGCTTGTCTCTGCCTTGCAAACCTTCAGCTTTGGTTCTGACCCTGCTTGTCTGTCTTTTCCCTGGTAGTCTTTAGCTCCAGTCCCTTTCCTGCTTGTCTCCGCTCTGTGTGCTCCTGTTTCTGCCAAGCTTGTTTGGAAATCCTGAATCCTAGATCTGTTTGACAGAAAATATTTGTATTATTTTGACTTATAAACCACTTGTCCCTGAAACATGCTCAAACAACAGAATAATCCATTTGTGTATCTAAAAGGTAAAATTCTACAAAACAGATGAAGATGTGATTCCATATGCCCCAATGAAAAGAGAGTTTAATTCTACTTCCATTTAATTTCAATATATTCCATCATCGTTATAACACCAGGCTTCCCAGGGCAGATTACAACAACAGTTAAGATGAACCCATCAGGAAACAGGATATTCTCATTGAAATTTGGCCATCTGTATTGTATACAGTGTATTTATTTAGTTTTTAGTGTAGAAAAATGAGCACAAAATACTGAGTTTAAAATTGCTGTTTCTGCCAGCTATAATATTTTTTAAAGCTGTTTTAGTGATATTCAATTGTGATTTCAGGATATTCATATGTACAGATGGGAAGCTTTCAAATAAATTAAAAAGCTGTCCAGTAAGAAACAAAAACCTTTTGTCCTCCACCTTTTAAGGCACCTGAGCAGCAGCTCCTCCTAGGTTTGCTTGCTTTCTTTTGAGTGAACGGGGATGACGGCTGCGCTGGGAAGGGGAAACTTAAATTGTCCTAATTGGCTTCCTTGCTTACAGTGGACTAGATAGGCTCACTTCCACTCCTGTTTATTTAACCTCCTTGTTCTACACAGATGCACCAGGAGGTAGGAATTCCCAGAAACACCTCACCCAAGGAGCGTGCATGACCCATTATGTGACCTGAAGTTAGTAGGCAGAGCTTATCATCCTTTCAAGTATGTTGTTTTGGGTTTACAAAGATGGCGATGGCTGCCTTTGGGAGAATGAAAACTTCCTTAAATGAAGTGGCTTCAGCCTTTTCACATCAAGCCGTCTCCTTGACCACACCAGGGGGAGGAGCTCTGAACATGCTCTGTCTGTTCTATCTCCTTGACCACACCAGGGGGGGGGGGGGGAGGAGCTCTGGACATGCTCTGTCTGTTCTTTGTCTAGTGTCTGCAACAAGAGCTGCAAAGAGGGAAAAGACTGAGAACAAAAGCAAAACCTTTCTGTCTCTGGGTCCTGGAATCCCTGCAAGACCCAATCTCAGATCTGCAGAGGGAATTTATCTGAGACCTGGAATCAGCTCAACCTCCTCCTGTTTTATTCATCTGTCCAGGGAAATCTCCAGCTTGAATCTATTCAGAGGGGAAACAGCAGGGAAATGTCTGATCAGGTAAGAAATGATTCTCTCTCCTCTTGCACACAGGGTTCCAGCACTAACAGGAAAAGATTTCTGTCCAGTTTTTCCTGCTTTCTCTTCTCCCTCCTTATTTGTCCATGTCGAGTGAAGCAGTAGGTCTAGTTTATGCTTCTTAAAACAATAAGTACATAAGCACTGCCACGCTGGGAAAAGACCAAAGGTCCATCAAGCCCAGCACTCTGTCTCCGACAGCGGCCAATCCAGGCCCCAGGAACCTGGAAAAAACCCAAAATTCAATAATGATCAATGGACTTTTCCTTCAGGAATCTGTCAAGACCCCCTTTAAACTCAGCAAGGCCAGTTGCCATCACTACCTTCTCCGGCAATGAGTTCCAGAGTCTAACCCAGTGGCGTTCCTAGGGGGGTGTGGTGGGTGCGGTCCGCCACGGGTGCACGCCGCTGGGGGGGGGGGCACGCGCGCCTTTCCTTCCTTCGTTCCGGGGCAGAGAGAGCATGGAACGAAGGAAGGACAGGCGCGCGTGCCCCCCCCCCCAGCGGCGTGCACCCGGGGGGGGCGCTGCACCCGGGGGGCGGGGCGCATCGGCGATCCGCCCTGGGTGTCAGCCCCCCTAGGAACGCCACTGGTCTAATCACGCTTTCTCTGATTTGTTTTCAACCTACCACATTCTAATTTCATCTTGTCCCCTGGTTCTATTATTGTTAGAAAGTGTAAACAAACACTTCACATCTGTCCGCTCTACCCCACTCATTATTTTGTAGACCTCTATCATATCACATCTCAGCCACCTTTTCTCCAGGCTAAAGAGTCCTAGCCGTCTTAATCTCTCCTCATAGGGTAGTCGTCCCATCCATTTTATCATTTTTATCACCCTTCTCTGCACCTTCTCCAATTCCTTTATATCTTTTTTGAGATGAGGCAACCAGAACTGAACACAATACTCCAGGTGCGGTCTCACCATGGAGCGATATAACAGCATTATAACATCCTCATGCTTGTTTTCCATCCCTTTTCTAATAATACTCAACATTCTGTTCGCCTTCTTAGCTGCTGCAGCACATTGAGCTGAAGATTTCAATGTCCTATCCACGATGACTCCCAGATCCCTTTCCTGGTCCGTAACTCCTAAAGCGGAACCTTGCATGACATAGCTGTAATTCGGGTTCCTCCTTCCTACATGCATCACTTTGCATTTGTCAACGTTGAACTTCATCTGCTGTTGAACTTCATCTGCCGTTGAAGTTCATCTGCCATTTGGACTCCCAATCCCCCAGTCTCAGGAGGTCTTCTTGTAATCTTTCACACTCCTCCTGTGACAAGACAACCCTGGATAACAATATACTGCAAAAGTAAACAAAAGATTAAAGCTGTTTACAGCCAGCCCCAGGGTCCTTCCCTCTGTTGCTATGTGGGACGGAGGCAGCAGAGGGAAAGCTTCAGGCCAGCTGGAGAGAGCAAGACTGCCAACCCTACCTGCAAACCTGTAGGCCTTTGAGGAGGAGGACAGTGGGAGGTAGGAAGGCATGTGGGACCCCTAGGGGGGAACAGGGTGGGGGCCAGAAGTTGCACATGAATGGAACACAGAGAGGAAGATTCTGCATATGGATGGAAGGGAAGTGAAGTGGGGGATCCACATGAAGGAAAAGAAAGAGGAGAAGGGGGAAATGCACATGTAAGAGAAGGGGAGTGGGAAAGCAAATGAAAGGAGACTATTCTGCACATGGATAGAAGGAAAGTGTGTGTGTGAGTGTAGAAGAGAAGGCAGAGGGGAAAATGCACATGAATGTTGCCATAGTAGGATTGGGACAGACTGAAGGTCCATCCTGCCCAGTATCCTATTTTCCAACAGTGGCCAAACCAATTTACAAGTACCTGGCAAGATCCCAAAACAGTAAAATAGATTTTATGTTCTTATCCTAGAAATAAGCAGTGGATTTTCCCTAAGTCCATCTTAATAATGGCTTTTGGACTTTTTTCTTTTAGGAAGTTAGCCAAACTTTTTTTAAAACCTTGCTAAGGTAACTGCTTTTACCACATTTTCTTTCAGTGACTTCCAGAGTTTAATTACACATTGAGGATGAAATATTTTCTTTGATTTCTTTTAAATTTACTACTTAATAGTTTCATTCTGTGTCCCCTAGTCGTAGTATTTCCAGAAAGAGTAAACAAGCGATTCCATATCATCAAGCTGATCAATCCATAGACTGGTGGGTTGTGTCCATCTACCAGCAGGTGGAGATAGAGAGCAAACTTTTGCCTCCCTATATGTGGTCATGTGCTGCCGGAAACTCCTCAGTATGTTCTCTATCTCAGCAGGTGGTGGTCACACACAGCAGCAGCTCTGGCTAGGCCTCCAAGCCTAATCCTTAGGTTTTGTTGAGGCCTGGGGTTGAGGGCTCTTTTGAGCAAGTGCAAACCTGGTGGTGCCAGGTCCCTCCTTTTCTCCCCCCTCCCGCTGGCTCCGTTAAAAAAAAAAAAAAAAATTTTAAACGTCCTTAAAGGCGTTTATTTCGACGTTTATTTAAACGTTCATTGCAGCTACTCACTGGGACACCAGTTCGTTACAGCTCGGAGCGGCAAGCAGGTAATTTTACCTTTTTATAGCGGGCAGGGGGTTCCCCGATTCTTCTCCTCGTGGCATATGGCGTCGGAGGGCGAGGGCGCAAAGGGTCGCTCCCCGGATCGCTGGAGCGCTTCTAGAGGGGATGCGGGGGTTTTACAGCCTGATTCGCCCTTGATGGGTGACAGTTTAGTGACCGATGAATGTCCCGGTCCTTCCTCCGGCGGGGCGGTTTTTCCCGCCATAAACGCCCATCCCCCGCTCCTCGCCTCCGCCATCTTGGCCGGCCACGCGGCTCGGACGGCTTCTTCGTGGGCCGCCCTTGAGGTTGGAGACATTAATGTCATGAACGCCCTTAATTTGGGCGACGGCACAAAAGCGGCTAAAGTTAAGCGCTGTTCTTCCCGCGCGGCTCCTTCACGGAGTGTCGCGCCGGACGCCATTTTGGATGCGCAGCATGTCTCTCCCCCGCTCTTGCGAGCGCCGGTTGAGGGTGCGTCTAGGGCTGTTGCCCAGGCTGCGGAAGTGCACAGTCTGGGGGGTTTCTCCCCCGAGTTTGTTTTGCTGCTGCATCAGGCTTTCCTCATGCAAAACGCTGCCCCTGCTCCCTCGTCTGGTAAAGAGGTTGAGGTTCCCAGAGGTAACGCCCTCGGGTTGATTCCCAGGCCTTGGAGGACTTTGTCTCCTCCGATGTAGATGAGGGCAGCGTGTCTGAGGTCTCCCAACGGTCCTTTGCGGATTCCTTGGAGGAGATGGATCCCCGCTCGGATGGAGCGGATGACCCCTCTGCAGCGCGGCTTTTTAGCCCAGAGGATTTGCCCAACCTGTTGTTACAGGCCATGGACACTTTGAAGATTTCCTCTCCGGAGGACGTCTCTCCCTCAGCCCCTGTTGGCTCTGCCATTATGCTGGGGACGAAGCGCCCGCCTAGAACCTTCCACGTGCATGATGCCATGCACACCTTAATTTCGGCTCAATGGGATGTCCCGGAAGCGAGCCTCAAAGTGGCTAGGGCTATGTCCCGCCTCTATCCTTTGCCTGAAAGTGAACGTGAGGCCTATCTGTGGCCTACCGTGGATTCTTTAATCACTGCGGTGACTAAGAAAACGGCTTTGCCGGTGGAAGGTGGCACGGCCCTAAAGGACGCCCAAGACAGAAGATTGGAGGCGGCCTTAAGGTCGTCCTTTGAGGCGACTGCCTTAAGTTTGCAGGCCTCGGTTTGCGGTTCCTATGTGGACAGGGCGTGCCTGACTATGGTGCAGCGGGCTTCCCCCTCGGATCATTCCTTGAGGGCTGATTGGCCGGCCCTGGAATTGGGCTTAGCCTATTTGGCAGACTTGCTGTATGATGTCTTGAGAGCCTCAGCTAAAGGCATGGCTCAGACAGTCTCTGCGCGGCGGTGGCTTTGGCTGAAACATTGGTCTGCTGACCACGCCTCTAAATCCCGCCTGGCTAGATTGCCTTTTAAAGGCAAGCTGCTCTTTGGGGTCGAGCTGGACAAAATCGTGACCGATCTCGGCACGTCTAAGGGCAAGAAATTACCAGAGGTCAGGGCTCGGGCTAGTACTCGTCCCGGTACCTTCAGAGGACGGTTGCAGGAAGCCCGTCGGTACCGCCCGGGCAAGCGGGCTCCTCTGCCCCTTCTTCCTTCAAGAGGAATTTCTCCCCCAAGCAGCATTCTTTTCGCAGAGACCGCCGTCCCGGAGGTGCTCCCTCCGGTCCTCCCCCAGGGTCTCGTACCCGATGACGGGGCCTTGGTCCACGCCCCAGTGCAGATTGGAGGTCGGCTGTCCTCGTTTCTGGGCGAGTGGACCACAATAACTTCAGACGCGTGGGTGCTGGAAGTCATCTGAGACGGCTACAAGCTAGAGTTCTGCCGACCCTTAAAAGCGGGTTCGTACTCTCTCCCTGCAAGTCTCCGGTCAAAGCTGTGGCAGTGCAGCAGACCTTGGACAATCTGATCCGCCTGGGCGCGGTCGTTCCGGTGCCAGAAAGTCAGCTTGGCAAGGGACGTTACTCCATTTACTTTGTGGTACCAAAGAAAGGAGGTTCTGTCCGGCCTATCCTCGACCTCAAGGGGTCAATCGGGCCTTGAAAGTGCGGCACTTTCGCATGGAGACTCTCCGCTCTGTTATAGCGGCAGTGAAGGCAGGAGAGTTCCTGGCATCCTTGGGCATCAAGGAAGCGTACCTGCATATTCCCATCTGGCCTCCTCTTCAACGCTTTCTGCGTTTTGCAGTCCTGGGACGACACTGCCAGTTCAGAGCCCTCCCATTCGGGTTGGCTACTGCTCCGCGGACCTTTTCCAAAGTAATGGTGGTCATCGCGGCCTTCCTACGAAAGGAAGGGGTACAAGTCCATCCTTATCTGGACGACTGGTTGATCCGAGCCCCCTCTTATGCAGAGTGCGGCAAGCTGTGAACCGGGTAGTTGCTCTTTTGAGCTCCCTGGGATGGATCGTCAACTGAGAGAAGAGCCAGCTGTGCCCGACTCAGTCCCTGGAGTACCTGGGAGTTCGATTCGACACCCAAGTGGGCAGAGTGTTCCTGCCAGACAATCGAATTGTCAAACTTCAGGCTCAAGTGGACCAGTTCCTAGTAGCCTCTCCTCCTCGGGATTGGGACTATGTGCAGCTGTTGGGCTCTATGACGGCCATGATGGAAGTAGTGCCCTGGGCCAGGGCTCATATGAGACCACTTCAACAATCTTTGCTGCGGCGCTGGACTCCGATGTCGGAGGATTATGCTGTGCGCCTTCCCTTGGACCCAGCAGTGCGCAAGGCGCTGAGCTGGTGGATGCAGACAGACAAGTTGTCTGCGGGAATGCCTCTGGTGACCCCAGAGTGGATTGTCGTCACGACGGACGCCTCTTTGTCGGGCTGGAGAGCCCACTACTTGGGAAGGACAGCGCAGGGGCTCTGGTCTCCTGCAGAGGCAAAGTGGTCTATCAACCTCCTGGAACTCAGAGCCATTCGGTTGGCGCTTTTGGAGTTCATCCCGGTACTGGTGTTGAAGCCTGTACGGGTCCTGTCAGACAATGCCACGGCTGTGGTCTATGTCAACCGCCAGGGAGGTACCAAGAGCGCCCCTCTAGCCAAGGAGGCTATGAATCTTTGCCAGTGGGCGGAAGCGAACCTGGAGCAGCTTTCAGCGGCCCACATTGCCGGAGTCATGAATGTCAAGGCGGTCTTTCTCAGTCGCCATACCTTGGAGCCCGGAGACTGGCAACTATCTGCTCAGGCGTTCTTGGACATCACGAAGCGCTGGGGCCAGCCGAGCCTAGTTCTGATGGCGTCATCGGCCAATTGCCAAGTGCCGCGCTTTTTCAGCAGAGGACGGGACCCTCGATCCCTGGGAGTAGATGCTCTTCTCCAACAGTGGCCGACACAAGAGCTCCTCTATGTGTTCCCGCCCTGGCCCATGTTGGGCAGGGTGCTAGACCGGGTGGCAAAGCATCCCGGCAGGGTAATCCGGGTGGGTCCGGATTGGCCCAGACGTCCCTGGTATGCGGACTTGATCAGGCTCTCAGTCGACGATCCTCTGCGGCTGTCAGTGGAGCAGGGCCTGTTACATCAGGGTCCCGTGGTGATGGAGGATCCCTCCCCCTTTGGTCTTACGGCCTGGCTATTGAGCGGCAGCGTCTGAGGAAGAAGGGCTTCTCAGACAAGGTCATCGCCACTATGCTAAGAGCGAGGAAGCGCTCTACTTCTACTGCTTACGCCAGGGTTTGGCGTATCTTTGCAGCGTGGTGTGAAGCAGGCTTACTTTCTCCCTTCACTGCTCCAATTTCTTCAGTGTTGGCGTTCCTGCAAGAAGGTCTGGAGAAAGGCCTGTCGCTCAGTTCCCTTAAAGTCCAGGTAGCGGCTCTGGCTTGCTTCAGGGGCCGCCTGAAGGGTGCTTCCCTGGCTTCGCAGCCAGATGTGGTGCGCTTTCTCAAGGGAGTTAATCACCTGCGCCCTCCTCTGCACTCAGTGGTGCCTGCGTGGAATCTCAACCTGGTGCTAAGAGCGTTGCAGAAGCCGCCTTTTGAACCCTTGTCAAGGGCATCTCTGAAAGACCTGACGTGGAAAGCAGTCTTTTTGGTGGCTATCACTTCAACCAGAAGAGTTTCCGAGCTCCAGGCGCTCTCATGTCGAGAGCCTTTTCTGCAGTTCACTGAGGCAGGAGTGACTATTCGCACAGTGCCTTCCTTTCTGCCCAAGATTGTTTCTCGCTTCCATGTGAATCAGCAGCTCTGTCTCCCTTCCTTTCGTAGGGAGGACTACCCAGAGGAGTACTCTGCTCTTAAATATCTGGATGTGAGGCGAGTCATCATCAGATACTTGGAAGTGACCAATGATTTCCGGAAATCGGATCATCTGTTTGTCCTGTTTGCAGGTCCTCGTAAGGGTCTGCAGGCTGCTAAGCCTACAGTGGCAAGATGGGTCAAGGAAGCCATTGCAGCGGCTTATGTGGCCGCAAGGAAGGTGCCGCCCATCCAGCTGAAGGCTCACTCCACGAGAGCTCAGGCGGCCTCGATGGCAGAGGCCGGATCCGTCTCCTTGGAAGAGATATGCAAGGCGACAACTTGGGCTTCGGCTCATACATTCTCCAAGCATTACCGTTTGACGGTGGCTGCACGGGCGGAGGCCCGATTTGGAGCTTCAGTGTTGAGGTCAGGGATTTCAATGTCCCGCCCTGGGTGAGTACTGCTTCGGTACATCCCACCAGTCTATGGATTGATCAGCTTGATGATATGGAAGGTAAAATTATGTATAATCATACCTGATAATTTTCTTTCCATTAATCATAGCTGATCAATCCATAGCCCCTCCCAGATATCTGTACTGTTTTTATTCTGGTTGCATTTCAGGTTCAAGTTTAGTCTTCAGTTACTTCAGAAAGACTTCGTATTCAAGTTTTTTCACTTGGATTCTTCAAGAGTTGAGACGAGTTTGTGTTACAGTGAGCTGCTGCATTCCTCTCCCCTCCGTTTTACGGGGCTGGATTGAGATTTAAATTCTGCCGGCACTCCCTCCCGCTTCGTGCGGTTGTAGGGCAGCTTTGTACCCTTCCCGCTTCGGCGGTGTTAGGGTCAGTCAGCTCCTCCCGCGGTTGCGGTTGCAGGATAAGCCAGATCCCCCCGCATCGGCGGGTGTGGTGTCCCTCCCCCGCTCCGCGGGGATGAGCTGGACGGATTCCCCTCCCCCACTTGTGTGGGGATGAGCTGGGTTAATTCCCCTCCCCCGTTTCGGCGGTGGTGAGCTGGGCAGTGTGTCCCTTCGTGGGTGTAATTCTCTAAGTGCTGAGTCCTGCGGATGGAGCTTTGATATCGACATACTGAGGAGTTTCCGGCAGCACATGACCACATATAGGGAGGCAAAAGTTTGCTCTCTATCTCCACCTGCTGGTAGATGGACACAACCCACCAGTCTATGGATTGATCAGCTATGATTAATGGAAAGAAAATTATCAGGTATGATTATACATAATTTTACCTTTGTGTCCACCCATTCTATTCCACTCATTATTTTATTGACCTCTGTCATATCTCCCCTCAGCTGCCTCTTCTCCAAGCTGAAGAGCCTTAGCCGCTTTAGCCTTTCCTCATAGGGGAGTCATCACATCCCTGTTATCTTTTTCGTCGCCTTTCTCGGTAAATTTTCTGATTCCACTATCTTTTTTGAGATGCGGTGACCAGAATTGCACACAGTATTTGAGGTGCAGTCGCACTGTGGAGTGATAGAAAGGCATTATAACATTCTTATTTTCATTTTCCATTCCTTTCCTAATACATACCTAACATTCTATTTGCTTCTCAACATTAAATACGCTCTTATCAAAACATTGCGTATTAGAATCTACATTCTCCAATTTATTTACCACCATTTGAGAAAAACTGCAATCTGAGAAACAGTGGAATTGAACATACTCTCCATATGCTGAATTGTATCCCACAAATCTCTTAACGTCATTTCCTGCTGGTCCTGAATAGCTGAAGGCTGCTGAATTGGGGTAGGTGCCTGAATAGCTGTTGGCAACTTGACAAAAGTTAATGATGAAACTGCTTCTTCCAAGTGAACCTCCAGCCTGAGGAAGGAGCACCACCTGGGAAGCCCTTATCTGACAGGCAAAGGGAGGGAGAGGTAGGGTC
Organism: Microcaecilia unicolor; assembly: GCF_901765095.1. NCBI lineage: Eukaryota > Metazoa > Chordata > Amphibia > Gymnophiona > Siphonopidae > Microcaecilia > Microcaecilia unicolor. The sequence continues at coordinate 30,720 of NW_021963293.1, read as the reverse complement.
TGCTCCAGTGAGCTCAAAGAAGTTCCAAGGGGAGAGAATACTTGATTAATTGATGGTCCAGAAGAAATCAGGTGTTTGTCCGTAGGACCCAGGACACTTGGAGTCGCTGTCTTCGGTTTCACTTTACGCTTCCCCTTTGAGAATTATAGTATAGAGTCAAAACTCCGAAGGGGCAGGGTGTGTACCTTACAGCACGCCCCTTTTGGCATGCCCTGCGGCCTCACACCTGTGGCGCAAATCTTCTCAAGGCAACAGGACCCTCGATATCTGCGGGTGTCCAATAGGGTGCCTGTTGGATTTGGCACCGACTCTCCCTCACAGGAGGGCTCCTCCCTCTGTAAGTTGACAACGGCAGAGGGCAGCTCCACCTCACACTATTGCCTCAGGCAAGCCACCACCCCTTTATTAAAGTTTGAAAAACCCTTTACACTTAGACATAAAAAAAACCTCTGAATGTTGATCACCTGATTCTCATAACATGATGTCTATTTTGGTGGCCCTTTACTAGGTGAAAAAATGTCAGCACCAATACAAACCCTCAAAATGACACAGTGATAGTGATTTAGGACAACTTACTACTCTAACTGATGAAAGCTTATTCCGTTGTGACAGTTCCTCTGTGTACATATGCTGCACACACCGTCATGTTTCTAAATCGAACTGAGATAGAATAACAATGGATACAGCAGCTGACTGTTTGCTTCGTTTTCCGTGTACCAATATGGTGGCTGTTTGGCTAAACCGGCTTCAGCTTTCTGACCTCATGTCGTCTCCTGTTCTTTCTCCACCTTAGCTACACTAACCCACAGCCTCTTTATCTCCCACCTCTTCAGTTGTTGCTGCCTCCTCTTTCCAACTGCTAAATCAGTCAACATGAGAGATTTCCAGTGTAAGGACCAGGAAGTCTGTTCAAAATATTGGAGATTTTAGGGGACAGAACTCGTACTATATACTTCATACTATAATGTACTGGAGCTTTGATCTTACTGACTGAGGTAATATAACAGTCTCTTTATTTATTTATTTATTTATATTATTTATTTATTAGGATTTATTTACCGCCTTTTTGAAGGAGTTCACTCAAAGCGGTGTACAGTAAGAATAAATCAAACATGAGCAATAGTCAATTAGAGCAGTAAAAATATTCAAACAATACAAAGTATGGCATGGTATACTACTTTTGTTACTCAACACAATCTAAATTACGGGAACCAGTGGTTTAAATTCAGTCCCTTACTATATCTTCCAGTTGGTATTTGAGTATTTTCCTCCCAGCTGATACTCAACTTGATAAACTTATCCAATAGACCTCAGTGCTTCCAAGCGTTGACCGATCTCCAAGCGATCACACTTTGCTCAATATTTATATGAGCGCCAACGCTATCATTAGAGCTAGTCTTATCATTGGTCCATTTAGGAATAAACAAGAAACAGGACCAATGGTAAGACTAGCTCCAATGATAGCGTTGGCGCTCATATAAATATTGAGCAAAGTGTGATCTCTTGGAGATCGTTCAAAGCTTGGAAGCATTGAGGTCCAATTGGATACGTTTATGAAGTTGAGTATCAGCTTGGAGGACAATACTCAATTACCAACTAGAAGATATAGTAAGGGATGGTATACTACTTGTAATGACAACACAATATGTACTAGAACATTATAATTGGTAGTGAAGGGTAAGGCAAAGTTGTAACATATAGATGAGTATGAAAGTAGGAAGAATTAGAAAGTAAGGTGATTGATTTGAAGAAAGTTGCACTTGAGATCAGGGAGATGGTTAAATATTATCTCAGCTAGGGTAGGAGTGGATAAACATGTCCCGCTGCATTATGTGCAGCCTTCAGTCAATCCTTGTGTGTGTGAGTGAGACTAACAAGTTAGTTACTTCTTCCATTAAAGGCTTGGTTGAAGAGCCAAGCTTTCACCTGCTTCCTGAAGTAGAGGTAGTCTTGCGTTAAGCGAAGCCTTTCAGAGAGTGCATTCCAGAGTGTGGGGGCTACTATGGAGAAGGCTTTCTTGCGGGTATCACATCATGTAATGTCTTTTGGAGACGGTCTGGTTACTGATAGTCCTTGAGAGGACCTTAGTGTCCTTGGCGGTGTGTGGAGGATCATCCTATTCTTCAGACACTCGGGGCCATTTCCTTTCAGGGCCTTGAAGATCAGACATAGAGTTTCAAATTTAGTCCTGTATTGTACTGGTAGCCAATGATGTTTTTGCAAAAATGGTGTGATGCGGTTACATCGCTTGCAACCTTCTATGAGTCTTGCTCCTGCATTCTGAATGAACTGGAGCTGGTGCAGGCCCTTTGTAGTCAGATCATTGTATAGTACATTTTAGTAATCCAGTCTTGATGTTACCATGGCATGCACAACTGGGATAAGATTTACCTTCTCGATGTAAGGAGAGAGGCAGCGTAGCTGTCGCAAATAGTAGAATATCATGGTGGTGCCCAGGTTCCATGCTCTCAGTCCCCTCGGCCCCTGGTGGTTAGACCTGGTGGCTGCTGTGAACCGATGACTTGGAGTTTCCCATGTTCCAGAAGATATGCTGGTCCGGTCCAGATCTTCCAGCTTTCCAGATTGTTGTGGGAGTTTTTTGGAACTAAGCAGTACCCATACCCGGTGAACTCCCTGGTAGGCTGCCTTTATTAATCACCTGGGAGGGGTTCTGGTTTGCCTTGCAACAGGGTACTTCAGAGGTGTTCCTTTGGAGTGAGTTGTTGCAGTGCCTTTGTGCTTTTACTCTTTTCTGACTTTGCCTCTGCTTGCCTACTGGACTTTTCTTCTGCCTGCCGCCTGCCTAGACCCGGATTGTTACTGGACTTTTCTTCTGCCTGCCGCCTGCCTAGACCCGGATTGTTACTGGACTTTTCTTCTGCCTGCCGCCTGCCTAGACCCGGATTGTTACTGGACTTTTCTTCTGCCTGCCGCCTGCCTAGACCCGGATTGTTACTGGACATTTCTTCTGCCTGCCGCCTGCATACACCCGAATTGTTACTGGACTATTCTTCTGCTTGTCGCTTGCCTACACTCGGATTGTTACTGGACTATTCTTCTGCTTGCCACCTACCTGACCCGGCTTGTTTCTGGACTATTCGTTTGCCTGCTGTTTCCCTGGAACCCAGCGAGTTTCTAGTGTTTCCTGCTGTCTGTCTGCTTGCTGCTGTGTCCGGCAGTCCAGCCTTCATGTCCTGTCTGGTAAGTCCTGCCGGCCGCCTGCAGCCCGGAGCTTAACTCCGAGTGAAGGGTGGCTAAGTGTAGTTGAAGCCTTGCCCCGATCCACTGTGTTCCGGTCTGCCTTGTCTTGTGTTTAGGGTGATTCTCCTGCCGCTGCCGCTCCTTGGCAGTGGCCCAAGGGCTCACAAACCTAGTTACCTGCTGTGTATACGTGACATAGAAGCTGCTTTTGAAGGTTGCTTGGATTTGGGGAATCAGGGTAAGTGTTGAATCTAACTGTATTCCATGGTTCCTGACTTATGATTTCAGGGGGAGTTCATACTTCCCAAAAGGGATTTTGATGTCAGGTATGTATCCACTTGTGTTAGGGACCCAGAGAAGCTCGGTTTTACTTGGGTTCAGGCAAAGTTCGTTGTGTTTAGCCCATTCTTGAATTGATGTTAGACAAGTGATCAGTTTATTCAAGGCTGTAGGTAAGTCAGGTTCAATGGGTATGAGTAGCTGCACATCATCCGCATAGATGTAGAACTGAGTGTCCATTGACCGAATCAGCTCAGCTAGTGGCTTGAGGTAGATATTGAACAGAATAGGTGACAGTATCGATCCTTGTGGTACCCCGCAGGTCAGTGTCCATGGTGGTGATGAGTTGCTGCCAAACATTATGGATTGTTGCCTGTCTGATAGATAGGATCTGAACCAGGCAAGTACTGTTCCATTGATACCTGTTTCTGTCAGTTGTGCTAGCAAGATATCATGATCCACAGTGTCATAGTAACATAGTAGATGACGGCAGAAAAAGACCTGCTTGGTCCATCCAGTCTGCCCAACAAGATAAACTCATATGTGCCACTTTTTGTGTATACCTTACCTTGATTTGTACGTGTCCTTTTCAGGGCACAGACCATATAAGTCTGCCCAGCACTATTCCTGCCCCCCAACCACCAGCTCTGGCACAGACCGTATAAGTCTGCCCAGCACTATCTCCACCTCCCACTACCGGCTCTGTCACCCAATCTCGGCTAAGCTCCTGAGGATCCATTCCTTTTGAACAGGATTCCTTTATGTTTATCCCACGCATGTTTGAATTCCGTTACCGTTTTCATCTCCACCACCTCCCGCGGGAGGGCATTCCAAGCATCCACCACTCTCTCCGTGAAAAAATACTTCCTGTCAAAAGCTGCTGAGAAATTTAGCAGTACTAACATCGAGGCAAATCCCTTGTCTCGGTTTCTGTGAAGATCATCTAGCAAGGATATGAGGACTGTTTCTGTTCCATAACCAGGTAGAAATCCAGATTGACATGGATCTAGCCAGTTACTCTTTTCTAGCCATTCATTAAGTTGAACACAGACTATTTGTTCTATGAGTTTCCCTAGAAACGGAATGTTGGATACTGGCCTGTAACTTTCAAGTTTGTCCTGGTCAAGGTTGTTTTTCTTCAGTAGAGGGCGAACCACTGCCCTTTTTAATGCTGTTGGTAGTTGCCCATTAGAAAGAGAGGTGTTCACAATTTTTGTGGCGCCTTCTATAAGGCCCATACTTGCCTGCTGCACTATCTTTGATGGGCAGGGATCGAGGGAGCAGGTAGTTGGTCGAAGGTCTCTTAGGATTTTGTCAACCTCTGTCATTAGGTTAAAAGTGTTCCATCTGTCTGTTAGGAGCGGGCGAGTTTGTGCACCCCTGATTGACTGGTTGGGCACTGGGTGGGATTGCCTGTAAATCCTGGTGGCAGCGCTATAGAAATGCTAAGTAGTAGTAGTAGTAGTAGTTTTAATTTTGTTGGCAAAGTATGCAGCAAAATCATTGCAGTTCAGTTTATTTTTATTTTACTTATTTATTTGTTACATTTGTATCCCACATTTTCCCACCTATTTGGAGGCTCAATGTGGCTTACATAGTACCGTTATGGCATTCGCCAAGTCCAGTAGAGAAACAAATACAAGGTGATATAGTCGAATAAAGGTACATGTGTTTCAGGTACAATGGGGATCGAGGAGAGGAAGGTTGTATAGTGTCCATTACGATCTTTGGTTTTGCTTTGTTGCAGTGTGTAGGTAGGTGGTTATGTTGCGTCGGTGGGGTATGCCTTTTTGAACAGGTTGGTTTTTAATGATTTCCTGAAGTTTAGATGGTCGTATGTTGTTTTCTCAGCTTTTGGCAATGCGTTCCATATTTGTGTGCTTATGTAGGAGAAGCTGGATGAATAGACTGCTTTGTATTTAAGTCCTTTGCAGTTTGGGTAGTGGAAGTTTAGGTATGTTCAAGATGATCTGGTTATGTTTCTGAGTCGTAGGTCTATGAGGTCTGTCATGTAGCCTGGGACTTGGCCGTAGATAATTTTGTTGACCAGGGTGCATATTTTGAAGGTAATGCGTTCTTTGATTGGAAGCCAATGCAGCTTTTCTCGGAGGAGTTTGGCACTTTCGAATCACAATTTGCCAAATATCAGCCTGGCTGCTGTGTTTTGAGTGGTCTGAAGTTTCTTTGTGAGTTGTTCTTTGCATCCCGCATAGATTCCGTTGCAGTAGTCTGCGTGGCTTAGTACCATTGATTGTATTAGGTTATGAAATGATTCCCTCAGGCTTAAAGGTTTTACTCATTTAAGTTTCCACATTGAGTGGAACATTTTCTTTATTGTGGAGTTCACTTGGCTCTCGAGTGTAAGGTTGCGGTCGAGTGTGACGCCGAGTATTTTCAAGTTGTCTGAGATAAGGAGGGTGTGTTCTGGAGTGGTTAAAGTTGTGGGTTTGTACGTGTTGTGTTGAGATGAGAGAATGAGGCAGTATGTTTTTTCTGTGTTCAGTTTCAGTTGAAAAGCGTTTGCCCATGAGTCCATGATGTTCAATCCAAGTTTGATTTTGTTGATGATTTCTGTTAGATCGTGTCTGAAGGGAGTGTATATAGTGACATCGTCAGCGTAGATGAATGGATTGAGGCCTTGCTTAGATAAGGATTTGGCCAGTGGGATCATCATTATGTTGAATAAAATTGGTGATAGTGGTGATCCTTGAGGTACTCCACAGTCTGCTTTCCAAGGTGGTGATATGTTTAGGTTTGATTTCACTTGGTATGTTCTGGTGGTTAGAAAACCCTTGATCCAGTTAAGTATATTTCCAGCAATCCCGAAGTACTCTAAGAGTTTTAGTAGTATATTGTGGTTGACCATGTCGAATGCGCTCGACATGTCGAATTGGAGGAAGAGTATGCTTTTACCTGTGACTGTTTCTTGCTTGAATTTGGCCATGAGAGTGACTAGCACAGTTTCGGTACTATGGAGGGGGCGGAATCCCGATTGTGAGTCATGTAGTATTGAGAACTTGTCCATGTAGTCAGTGATCTGTTTGGTCACCATGCTCTCCATCAGCTTGACTGCTAGAGAAATAGATGCATCTGGGCGGTAGTTGGTAAGTTCGGTTATTTTTTTTTTTGGGTGTCTTCTTGGATTGGGGTGAGTAAGATGTTACCATGTTCCTCTGGGAAAAGACCTTATTGGAGCAGGTCGTTTAGATGAGATGTGAGGTCTGTTAAGAAGCGGTCCGGGGCAGATTTTAGTAGGTAACTGGGGCAGGTATCCAGTTTGCAGTGGGTGCTGGAGAACCTTTTGATCGCCTGGGTGACTGTTTCGACGGTGATGAGTGTGAAGTTTGACCAGATTCGGATGGCTGGGTGTTCTCCAGGGTTTGGATCCAAGCTATTAATGAAGTTATCGGTATCAGTATTGACCTGGGGTAGCGTTTTGCGTAGGTTTATAATTTTTTCATTGAAGTATTTAGCGAGTTTGTCTGCGGAGGGGATGTCTATATTGGTAGCAGTGACCGCTGTGGTATCTAGTAGCTTGTTCACAAGTTGGTAAAGTTTCTTCGTGTCTTTGAAGTCTGGCCCTATTTTAGTTTTATAGTATGTCCTTTTGGTTTGTCTTATTGCGTATTTATATTTTCTTTGTGTCTGTTTCTATGCATTGAGTGTGTGTTCGTCTTTTAATTTTCTTCAAACTCGTTGTGAGTTTAGACTGGGCAGGCTGGTTTTGTTGTGGGGGTTGCAGTAGGCTGTTTACTATACTGAAAAGCTGCTTGGTTGAATTGGCAGCCTGTGCAATGCATTGAGAGAAATACTGTTTTTTGGTTGCTGTTAAGGCATGGCGGTACTTTGCCATGTGCTTCCTGCAGTTTAGCCTGTCTTCATCCAGGTGAGATTTGCGCCATCTCCTTTCCAGTTTTCGTCCTTCACATTTAAGGATCCGAAGTTCTGGAGAAAACAAAAACATAGTAGCATAGTAGATGACGGTGGATAAAGACCTGCACGGTCCATCCAGTCTACCCAACAAGGTAAAAATTATAATGAAACTATGACTGACGGTGTCTTGTCTGTTGTTCTAGGCCTTGTTCAAGGATGTTGCTGCTTATTTCTTGGAAGTGGACTGGAACTTTCTGAGAGAATGGCAGAAGGAGCTGTACAAGAAGGTCATCAAGGAGGTTCATGACATCCTCATCTCACAAGGTAGTTATGTCTTTTTTTATCATCTACCACACAGGCACATTAATGGAATGGGTGCTGTTATTTTATCAGAATTGGAAAAATCCCAGGTACCAGGTCCCGTGGGCACCTGAAATTGAGACCTGGCTTCTGTTGCAAAAGGTAAAATGTTTACTTTAAACTGGAGGCTTCATACAAGACCAGCTGCAGTCTGTCTCCCTTTTCTGTACAACAAAATTTTGACCTTTTTTCCTGAGAACTACAACTTCTGTGTAAGAATATAAACCAGGTTTCAGTGGGTGTAAATCCTTACACCCAAAATTGGTCGCAGATCCCGGTGCAAAACACTATTCTATCAACAGCGACTAACTCTGAGAACTGTTTATAGAATAGCGTTTAGCTCCAATTTTTATCAGCATCATTTTTTTGGCTCCATATACAGAACTTAGTCCTGTATGTACACATACACACTTTCATGCACTGCTTGTTCACAACAGGAAACAGATGGAACCTCCCCAGGGCTTATATATTTTTATTTAAATGCTATTTTCCTGCTTACTTACAGATTATTCAATTGTTAATCCTGATGTCATATTCAAGATTAGGAACAAAGACGAGAAATATTTCACTCGACGTTTTGAGTGGGAGGAAAAAGAAAACCCAGATGATCTCATTAAGAGTAAGTAAATGTTTTGGGTTTGAAGGTCTCTGAATTTTCAGATCAAAGTCTCCAGGCGTTTAGAGATTTAAAGTCCATTTCCTAATTTAGTATTATTGTATCTTTGATGGCTCCTTCTAATGTATTTTCCTCTTAACAGACCTTCCAGTTGTAACGTCTGTGATCTCACTCGGTGTTAAACAAGAGGAAGATCTCCCCTTGATGGATCCTCCTGAATCAGAGACGTCTGAACAGACTCACCCTCCTGTAACAAGTAAGTATAAAATTCCTCCTGCACATCTTAATAAAATCAGCCGGGATTATTTAGGAATTCAGAGCTGGTAGGGACAAGAAGCCATTATCCTCTCTGTAAAGCAGATACTGCCAGGGGTGTGTAATAGAGCAGCATTGCTATTAATACTAGTACTACTACGTATCATTTCTATAGGGTTACAAGACGTACACAGCACTGTACACTTGAACTTGAAGAGGCAGTCCCTGCTCATCAGAGCTTACAGTCTATTCAAGACAGACCAATTAGAGATTAGGGAGTTAACATTGTCGAAAGGGTGAATTGTAGAACAGAAGAGAATGGAGTCGCACCATGGAGCGATACAAAGGCATTATAACATCCTCACTTTTGTTTTCCATTCCTTTCCTAACATTCTATTTGCTTTCTTAGCTGCCACAGAACAATGAGCAGAGGGTTTCAACATATCATCAACAACGACTCCGAGATCCCTTTCTTGGTCGGTGACTCCTAACATGGAACCTTGCATTACGTAGCTATAATCCACAATAGGACACTTCCTCCTATCCCATGACTCTCCATTTTCCTCTGGAGTCTTTTCATGAGGTACTTTGTCCAACGCCTTTTGAAAATCCAGATACACAATATCAACCAGCTCGCCTTTATCCACATGTTTGTTCACCCCTTCAAAGAAATGTAATAGATTGGTGAGGCAAGATTTCTCTTCACTAAGTCCATGTTGACTTTGTCTTATTAATCTATGCTTTTGAATATGCTCTGTAATTTTGTCCTTTATAATAGTCTCTACCATTTTTCCTGGCAACGATGTTAAGCTCTCCTCTGGAACCTTTTTTAAATATCGGCATTACATGGGCTACCCTCCAATCTTCTGGTACCACACTCAATTTTAAAGATAAATTACATATTACTAACAATAGTTCCGCCAGTTCATTTTCCAGTTCTGTCAGTAGTCTGGGATGAATACCATCTGGTCCAGGAGATTTGCTACTCTTCAATTTGTCAAATTGCCCCATTACATCCTCCAGGTTTGTAGAGATTTCATTCAGTTTCTCCGACTCGTCAGCTTTGAATACCATTTCTGGCACGTCTATACCCCAAAAGGAGGCAATAATAGTTTTGGAACGAATTATGGATTCCAGACCTCGTCCACAGATGGTGCCAACAGAATTTGTTATTGATTTAATTCGCATTGCTTTATCTAAAAACTATTTCACTTGGAATAAGAAATTTTATTTCCAAAATATAGGGGTCTCCATGGGTGCTGCCTGTTCTCCCACCATTGCCAATCTTTTTATGGAATATTTTGAAACACAATGGATCTACACGTCCACTTTATTTAGGTATGCCATATGTTGGCTTAGATACATCGATGATATTTTCATGGTCTGGAGGGGCACAGTGGATCAATTGAATCAATTTGTGGATGAACTAAACGCATGTCATGAAACGATAAAGTTTGAAGCCAAACATAGTTTTTCAGCCATCGCGTTTTTAGATATTTGGGTGACCTTGGAACATCAGCGGGTGGCCACTTCTGTTTATATCAAACCTACGGACCGCAACACCACTTTACAATTTGCAAGTATGCATCCTTATCATTGTAGAATGAACATCCCGTTTGCACAATTCCTTAGATATAGGAGGATTTGTTCTTCCACTATGAGCTACCAACAACAGGCTAACCAGTTAGAATTGAAGTTGATTGATAGGGGTTATCCCAAGAAATTGGTGTCTAAAGCCAAGAAGAGAGCTAAGAATAATCATAGAGATTGGCTGTTACAGTGGGGGAAATAAGTATTTGATCCCTTGCTGATTTTGTAAGTTTGCCCACTGACAAAGACATGAGCAGCCCATAATTGAAGGGTAGGTTATTGGTAACAGTGAGAGATAGCACATCACAAATTAAATCCGGAAAATCACATTGTGGAAAGTATATGAATTTATTTGCATTCTGCAGAGGGAATAAGTATTTGATCCCCCACCAACCAGTAAGAGATCTGGCCCCTACAGACCAGGTAGATGCTCCAAATCAACTCGTTACCTGCATGACAGACAGCTGTCGGCAATGGTCACCTGTATGAAAGACACCTGTCCACAGACTCAGTGAATCAGTCAGACTCTAACCTCTACAAAATGGCCAAGAGCAAGGAGCTGTCTAAGGATGTCAGGGACAAGATCATACACCTGCACAAGGCTGGAATGGGCTACAAAACCATCAGTAAGACGCTGGGCGAGAAGGAGACAACTGTTGGTGCCATAGTAAGAAAATGGAAGAAGTACAAAATGACTGTCAATCGACAAAGATCTGGGGCTCCACGCAAAATCTCACCTCGTGGGGTATCCTTGATCATGAGGAAGGTTAGAAATCAGCCTACAACTACAAGGGGGGAACTTGTCAATGATCTCAAGGCAGCTGGGACCACTGTCACCACGAAAACCATTGGTAACACATTACGACATAACGGATTGCAATCCTGCAGTGCCCGCAAGGTCCCCCTGCTCCGGAAGGCACATGTGACGGCCCGTCTGAAGTTTGCCAGTGAACACCTGGATGATGCCGAGAGTGATTGGGAGAAGGTGCTGTGGTCAGATGAGACAAAAATTGAGCTCTTTGGCATGAACTCAACTCGCCGTGTTTGGAGGAAGAGAAATGCTGCCTATGACCCAAAGAACACCGTCCCCACTGTCAAGCATGGAGGTGGAAATGTTATGTTTTGGGGGTGTTTCTCTGCTAAGGGCACAGGACTACTTCACCGCATCAATGGAGAATGGATGGGGCCATGTACCGTACAATTCTGAGTGACAACCTCCTTCCCTCCGCCAGGGCCTTAAAAATGGGTCGTGGCTGGGTCTTCCAGCACGACAATGACCCAAAACATACAGCCAAGGCAACAAAGGAGTGGCTCAGGAAGAAGCACATTAGGGTCATGGAGTGGCCTAGCCAGTCACCAGACCTTAATCCCATTGAAAACTTATGGAGGGAGCTGAAGCTGCGAGTTGCCAAGCGACAGCCCAGAACTCTTAATGATTTAGAGATGATCTGCAAAGAGGAGTGGACCAAAATTCCTCCTGACATGTGTGCAAACCTCATCATCAACTACAGAAGACGTCTGACCGCTGTGCTTGCCAACAAGGGTTTTGCCACCAAGTATTAGGTCTTGTTTGCCAGAGGGATTAAATACTTATTTCCCTCTGCAGAATGCAAATAAATTCATATACTTTCCACAATGTGATTTTCCGGATTTAATTTGTGATGTGCTATCTCTCACTGTTACCAATAACCTACCCTTCAATTATGGGCTGCTCATGTCTTTGTCAGTGGGCAAACTTACAAAATCAGCAAGGGATCAAATACTTATTTCCCCCACTGTACATCCCAGCCAGAAGATTCAGGCGTCAGAAGAGGTGTTAACATTCGTAACACGTTATAATGCCCATACAGACAAAATGTCCATTAAACGACATTTACCTATGTTGCAAGTTCACCCTTGCTTTCGGGACTTAAGAGTGATTTTTGCCTTTCAACGTAACAGTAATTTTAATGATACCTTATGTCCAGCAGAGGTTTGGAATCGAGATACGATCAGAAGACGTGAAGATGGGTTTCATAGTGCTTGTGGTCATTGTTCTGTGTGTAATATCATGTTAAATTCCAATCGATTTATTCATCCAACTTCTGAAAAGATTTATAAGCTGTATTCTATAACGGACTGTACTTCAGAGAACGTGATATACATCATAATGTGCCCTTGTGCATTATGTTATGTGGGACAGACTTCTCGTACTTTAAAAACTTGGTTAATAGAACACAGACACTGTATCCAAGCGGGGAAGACATATGAACCTATGGTCTCACATTGCATACAACATCATCATCAGTTTTCAGAATTGAGATGCATTGTATAGGAACAAATGAGAATTTCGGAAAGAAGAGGTGATATTAGACGCCTTTTAAGACAAAGAGAACAAAGATGGATTTTCGTGCTAAAGACTGTCATACCTAGGGGTTTAAATGTAGCGATCGAATGGAAAGCGTTTCTCTGACAAGTAGTCCGGGTGATTGGAGCATTCTCGGGTGACGTCAGACGCTGAGTATATAAGCAGATTGTGAAAGTGGAGAAGCCGTCCGCCATGTTTTGAACCAGAGTAAAGTGGAGACGGCGAGACGTTATGAGCTTGGATTTTTTTCACATATATAAATATTCCCCTGAAGCAGCTATATCGTAGCGAAACAGGGCGACCCTGTCGGGACTTTATTGAAGAGTGGAGTACAGTGGACGCGAGGCTGGGTTCATAAAGCAGGATAATTCTTCAGCCAAGATAAGTACTCTTTCCAAGCCTGTTAAATTTAAATTGGATTATTTAAGTCTCCTTTACAAATGTTTGTAGAGCACATGGTTAAGCCAAGTGGCATAAGAGTTTTGTGGAGTTTTTTTTTTGAAGACACATGATTGATATGGTTCCCTCATTATACAAAAGGCTTGTCCTTTGACAAAGAGGTGTTTCTGTAATACCTGATGTCTGTTTTTCTCCACATTTTTGTGATTGTTGAAACTTTTATTGCCCAGGGGATGCCATAGTTGCTTGCAACATATTGTATATAAGGTAGAAAGATATATTTTTTGCTGGTAATTGAAATCACCCATTATTATTGTGTTGCCCAGCTTGTTAGCGTCCCTAATTTCTGATAACATTTCTACATCCGTCTGTTCATCCTGGCCAGGCGGATGGTAGTACACTCCTATCGCTATCTTTTTCCCTTTACACATGGAATTTCAATTCATAGGGATTCCAATATGTATTTTGTTTCCTGCAGACTTTTCAAACTATTTGATTCAAGGCCCTCCTTAACATACAGTGCTACCCCTCCACCAATTCAATCCACCCAATCGCTATGATATAATTTGTACCCTGGTATGACAGTGTCCCATTGTTTATCCTCCTTCCACCAGGTCTCTGAGATGCCTATTATATCTAATTTTTCATTTAGTGCAATATATTCTAACTCTCCCATCTTATTTCTTAGGCTTCTGGCATTCGCATATAGACATTTCAAATTATGTTTGTTGTTCCTATTTACATCATGCTCAGTACTTGACACTATTAATTTGCAATCTTTTGTCTGATTTTTATTTAAGGACACCTGATCTACTATGGTCTTTTTTTTTTTTTTTTTTTCAACCTCACTATCTGGATACCCTATCTACCCTGTTTTGGTGATGTCTTTGAAAGATACCTTATCCCGAACCATGCGCTTTTGAGCGATTGTCAGCCTTCCCCCAGTTTCTAGTTTAAAAGCTGCTCTTATCAACTCCTTTTTAAATGCCGATGCCAGCAGCCTGGTCCCACCCTGGTTAAGGTGGAGCCCATCCTTTTGGATTAGGCTCCCCCTTCCCCAGAATGTTGCCCAGTTCCTAACAAATCTAAAACCCACCTCCCTGCACCATCTTCTCATCCACACATTGAGACTCCAGAGCTCTGCCTGTCTTTTGGGCCCTGCGCGTGGAACGGGTAGCACTTGAGAAATGCTACCCTAGAGATTCTGGATTTGAGCTTTCTACCTAAGAGCCTAAATTTGGCTTCCAGAACCTTTCTCCCACATTTTCCTATGTCATTGGTACCCACATGTACCAAGACAGCCGGCTCCTCCCCAGCACTATCTAATCCTATCTAGGTGATGCGTGAGATCCGTCACCTTTTGCACCAGGCAGGCAAGTGAGCAGGCGATCCTCACGTCCACCAGCCACCCAGCTATCTACATGCCTAATAATCGAATCAGCAACAAAACTCGTGATGACAGACATTTCCATTATATTTATGCAGTATTAGTGTGTATAACACATCTGTTTGTAGCTGTTGAGAAAGGAGTTGCTCACCACAGCATGAAAATATCGGGGTATTTGTATAACACATTTTTGATGATGATCAGTACAGCAGTACCCCTCTTTATTTTAATTCTGTACCAGTGGAGGTGCCTGTGAATAATTCTGTGGTAACTTAAAGAACAAACAAACATATTTTGCTGTCTTTTTCTTATAATAGGTTTCTACAATGTCAGGCCTGACATTTTAATCCAATTTGAGCAAAAAGGATTCCGAACTGAGCCTCGGGGATCTGAGGAAACAGGAAATCTGACCACAACAGACAGTTGTGAGGAACTGCCTGAAGCATGTGATGAAGCTACGATTAAAGCTAGTAATGAGGTGATACAAACTTTTCCTATAAGAAAGATTCCCTCCTGTGGACCAGGGATGGTGAGAACGAGATGTGATAATCACAGCCTCTGACTTCTAACTCTTGTGTAGATAATGTGTTTGTTCTACTTTTCATATTCTTTCTTTCTTTTTTTCATTTCTTCTTTCTCTTATTCTCCTTCACCCTTATCCCATGTCGCTCTGCCTCTTCTCTTTATCTTTAGTATCTATTGTCTCTCATCCTTTGTTAATTTTTATAATCTTCCCTATATCTCTCACTCTTTCTGATCTCTCTATATCCACTTTGCAATCTGTTTCCGGCTGAATTTTTACTCTGTTTCACTCAATTTCCTCGTTAACATATAGCACTACTGGGATGCAGGTTTTGGCATATTTCTCTGGGAAAGATGGGAGGATTTTGTGTTTCCTAATAGAGCTCATGCCCACCAATATGGTCTTTTTTGGGAAACGGCAAAAGCAGTGATGCGGGGGAGGATAATCTCTTACAGAGCCTGTACTCGGAAAGCGAGAGATAAGGAGATTCTCCAGTTGAAGAAGATGGTCCGGAAGCAACACCTCCAATATGGGGTCAGTGGAGGCTAGAGAAGCCCTTCTGACTTCTCAGAAAGAAATGAATGAGCTGCTTCATCAAAGAGCGAGAAAATCCCAATTGTATTATCGATATAAGCTGTTCCAACACGGGAATAAGGCGGGGCCTTGTTGGCATGACTAATAAAAAAAAGAAGAGCGACCGAGGATATTGCAGTTGCGAGACTCCAGAGGGGGATGGGTACGCTCGGATACTGAGATAGCGGCGTGTTTTGGGAAATACTACAAACAATTGTATCAAGAACCTACAGGTATTATGCTAGACAGTAATTTGTACTTAGATAACCTATCCTTACCCAAGGTTACACCCTCGCAAAGAGAATTTCTTAATGCTCCCATTACAGAGGGAGATTTATGCTGGCACTCCAACAAAGTAAGCTCCATAGGGCACCAGGCCCCGATGGCCTTAGTGTGGAATTCTATAAATTGCTTTGCGATCAGTTGAAGACCCCATTATTAAATCTTTTTTAATTCAATGGGGGAGACTGGGACCATGCCGGAGTCATTTAAAGTTGCTCAAATGATTGTGCTTCTGAAACCTGGCATGTACTTCCAGACTTGATTACTCCCGCACAGGTAGGTTTGTGAAGGGCAGGACGGCAACTAAAACATTAGATCAATATTGGCTTCATTGGAAGCAGTGGAACGTTCTGGGGAGGAATCTTTGTTGATAAAGCTTCAACACAGAAAAGGCTTTTGATTGGGTTGCGTGGCAATTCTTTTTTGCAATCTTGAGGACGGTTGGGATCGAGGGTTTCTTGGAGAGGCGGTAAGAATGTTGTATTCAGATCCAAGGCTTTTATGTGGGTTAATGGGGAGAGACAGGGTTGCCCCTTTGTCTCCATTGCTTTTTGTGTTGTCTGTGGATCCCCTTATTAGAGAAATTGCTTCCCATTCGGAGATTGCTGGGGTACCTATTGGATGTGCTACTTTTAAGATCTCAGCTTTAGCTGATGATCTTTAATGCATATTACTCAGCCTTGGAGATCTCTGGAGGAGTTGTTAGATTTGTTCTGTGAATTTGGGGACTTGCAGTCTTCAAGTTAAATTTTTCCAACTGTTTGGCATTGCCGTCGAAGGACCGTTTGAAACGGGATTGGGGAGGGGCGTTCCCTTTTAGGTGGGCATGGGAGTCTTTCACTTATTTGGGCATACAGCTGGCAATGAAAGTAGGGTCCTTATACCATTTAAATATTTCCCGCTTATTAGAAAATACTACAGAATGTTTGAAGCGTTGAGGGCCCTTCCTCTCTCCCTTCATGGAAGAATACATTTATTTCACATGATGGAATTTCCAAGGTGGCTTTATGTTCTTCAAATGCTGCCCTTACTTATTCTGGCAAAGGATTTGGTTTATTGCATAGACAGTTAAGAACTTTTCTGTGGGGAGGAGCTAAACCTAAAATGCCGTTACAGTTCATGTTAGGTTCTTGGAGAGAAGGGGGTTTAGGAATTCCCAATCTGCGTCGTTATAATCAAGCTTGCGTGCTTCGTCCTTGGAGGATTGCTACTACTACTACTATTTAGCATTTCTATAGCGCTACAAGGCGTACGCAGCGCTGCACAACATAGAAGAAAACAGTCCCTGCTCAAAGAGCTTACAATCTACTAGACAAAAATAAAGTAAGCAAATCAAATCAATTAATGTGTACAGGAAGGAGTAGAGTAGGGTAGGTGGAGGCGAGTGGTTACAAGTGGTTACGAGAAAAGCAATGTTAAAGAGGTGGGCTTTCAGTCTAGATTTAAAGGTGGCCAAGGATGGGGCAAGACGTAGGGGCTCAGGAAGTGTTATTCCAGGCGTAGGGTGCAGCGAGACAGAAGGCGCGAAGTCTGGAGTTGGCAGTAGTGGAGAAGGGAACAGATAAGAAGGATTATCCATGGAGTGGAGTGCACGGGAAGGGGTGTAGGGAAGGACGAGTGTGGAGAGATACTGGGGAGCAACAGAGTGAGTACATTTATAGATTAGTAGAAGAAGTTTGAACAGGATGCGAAAACGGATAGGGAGCCAGATAGGTCGCTAGATAGACAGTGAATTTTATGGGGGGGTTAAATGTTCCCCCCCAGGTTCTGCCTGGTACTGCGGTTCAGCTGTCTAGTATCAGAGAAAGCCCGAGAAGGCTGATTGGACCTCAAAACTGACTCCATCTCTAAATAAAATAGTGGTTCATATTTCTTTTAACCAAACCAAGGGATTATTAATAGATATTAGTAAAGAGAAGGAGAGACATTATGGTTCTAAGGATTATAAATTTATTTACTTACCAAGACACCAAAGAACATACAAGTGGCATGTGCAATCAATTAGTTGTAGGAATATAGTCCCCCAGTTGCAAACAGGTGCTATCCGGGTTTTAGTCTTATGTGATATATTTTATCACTCAAAGGTATTCAGGGGAAAACAATTGGTAATTTGCCAATTCTATTGGGCTGCCCCGGTTTCCCCTGGAGAGAGAATGAGCTACGACTCCTCTCTAACTTGAAGTATGAAGTACGCTAACTTTTATAGATTTACTCAGGATATCAGTTATATTACAGGAAGCTCACCTGATTGGATCTAGATTATGTCATGGTTAGCACTGATTGGCTTCTGCTAATGAGTAGCTCTATCTTGAGAACATGTTCTCATCCTCAGCCCAGTTAACCACAAATTTAAGCAAGACCTTGCACCTGGCTTGAGGAGCCATCTGTATCCTGTTTACGAGGTTTTTTTTGCACCCCAGCTCCTTCCTCATTTTGCTGCATGCTGTGTCCAATAGCTCAGGAGCTTGCTGGAACTTCAGAGTTCAAATTATGGCTAAAGGCCTGTAAGTTTTTATACCATTTTGGAGCCTGAACCAAAGTCTCAGGCCTTGGCTGTCAATAACAATACAACAGGATTCTACTACCCAAGAGCTGGAAATAGAACATTTTAGACCCTATCACCTCTATTTTTTACTGCAGGTTCCTAGTCGGAGGATACCTTCCTCTTTTAGAGAAAGTGTCTTGCTACGTTCCTTGAGGGAGGTTTGGAAGGACTTGAATAGATATTGGAGTGTAACATCGGAAGTCTCTGATTTGATGCCCATTAAGGGTAATTTATTGTTTTCTCCAGTATGGACAACCCTGTGTTTCGAAGATGGGGAGCCGGTGGTTGGAGGCGGGGATAGTGCTGGGCAGACTTATACGGTCTGTGCCCTGAAGAGGACAGGTACAAATCAAGGTAGGTTATACACAAAAAGTAGCACATATGAGTTGATCTTGTTGGCCGTCATCTACTATGTTACTAGATTAGAACATGTTCTGACTGCGAATGTGTCGATGTTGAACCTTGGGGCCCTAGGGATGGGTATTGATTCTGATTCTGGTAATATCTTTGCGCATAACCAGTTAGCTCATTATATTCGTGAGGTAGACACGGCAAACGAGTAAGGGATTTCTTTGGTATGGTCATGGGAGACCGTCTTTCGGTCTCCAGATTATATAAGACGCTTATGAGAATAGCTCCTCGCAAGAATAAGGAGCTGGTGAGCTCTAGATTTAGGGAGGCCGGATCTTGTTTTAGATTTTGATCAGCTATTGGCCGAAGTGCTCACATTGTCGGTAAATGCGGATATTCGTGAATGCCAATTTCGTATTTTGCGTAGAGCATATGGAAAAAAAACCCCTACACCTGGTCCCTTGTAGTGCTTCTGGGGTTCTGGAGTGTGGTCCGGTGGGGCCCCGTTTCCCCTTGGGGTGTTAAACCCAGGTGGCTATGTCCCTCCCCGTTCTCTGCTCTCTGGAGTGGACAGCTTTGTGCCTCTGTTGCCGTGTCTGGGTGGGAGCCTTGAGTGCCTTGCTCAGCCTTCAGCAGTGGGGCTCAAGTTTAAAAAAGAGAGAGAGTAAACAGCACCAGACTCAGTGCCGGTATGTTTTGGCTGTCCGGGAGAGGAAAGTGTTGATTCTGTGCTGGAGGGGAAGTTGTTTTGCTTGGTTTGTAGGGCGGGTCACATCTTTCCTCCCTCCTGTTTTTACCACTGTGATGTGTACTGCCGAGCTCCTCCGCTGCCGCTCGTGAGTGCACCAGGAGTTGAGGTGCCTGGATCAGAGTGCCGGCTTTCTGATGATGAGCCAAAGTCATCCTCTGTGACTCCACCCAATTTGACTGTGGAGCACAGCGCAGCAAGAACGGCTGGAACAGAGGCTGCCCTGCCAGTGGGTTCACCAGCGGTGGCTCCATTTCGGTGGATCCCGTGCTACAGGCCCGCCTCAGTTGTTGCAGGAGTGGCCTAGTGGTTAGGGTGGTGGACTTTGGTCCTGGGGAACTGAGGAACTGAGTTCGATTCCCGGCACAGGCAGCTCCTTGTGACTCTGGGCAAGTCACTTAAACCCTCCATTGCCCGCCGCATTAAGCCTGCCATGAGTGGGAAAACGCGGGGTACAAATGTAACAAAAAAAAAAAAAAAAAAAGATATTTGGTCTGGCCTCTTTTGGTCGGTGAATGCTCAGGAGGAATGGGGCTCCTCCTGAGTTTGTCTGGACCTTATATCAGGCCTGGAAGACAGGTGAGAGAGGTGGTCCGGTGGTGGCCAAAAGACCTTGCCTGGATTGGGCTGAGGATCTGGACGGTTTCCCTCTCAGGCTCAGAGGAGGTTTTTAGTGAGCTCGAGGAGAAAGATTCTCTGGATTCTCAGGAGAAAGATGTCTTGCTACCAGAGGAGAGCCCTTTTGTGGTTAGGGGGTTGAGGCGCATGGATCGCAGCACCGGCTTTGTGGTGAGCCGCAGTTGTTCTCGGCAACACCACCCTAATTTGACCACTGAGTACAGTGTGGCAGGAACAGCTTGAACGGAGGCTGACCTGCAGGCGGGTTAACCAGTGGCGGCTCCATTTTCAGCGGAAACCTCTGCATTTTGAATTCTTCCATCACTGCAGGGCCGCCGAGAGGTGGGGGCAGGGGGGGGCAAAATTCCCTAGGCCTGGGC
The DNA here is from genome assembly GCF_901765095.1 of Microcaecilia unicolor. Lineage (NCBI taxonomy): Eukaryota > Metazoa > Chordata > Amphibia > Gymnophiona > Siphonopidae > Microcaecilia > Microcaecilia unicolor. The sequence goes on along the minus strand of NW_021963293.1, from coordinate 10,393 downwards.
CTCCAAGGGGGGCCTGGTGCTGCAGTCCCACCCACCCGTGGCTCCGTTGTCAACCGTCTGCCACCGGGCCGGGCCCCCTGCATTGAAATCACAGCGCCTCTTACCTCCGTGTGAAAGCGCCTGCAGGCAGCAGCAGATCACCTCCCTTTGGGCCTCCTTCCTCCCTATGTCCCGTCTTTGCGGAAGTTATGTCAGACGAGGGTGGGACCACAGGGAGGGAAGGAGCCCCGGAGGGAGGTGATCTGCTGCTGCCTGCAGCACTTTCACAAGGAGGTGAGAGGCGCTCTGATTTCAATGGAGGGAGCGGCGGCCTCGGGGGGGGGGAGTGGCAGCTGCGGCGACCTCGGAAGGGGGTGGGGGACAGCCTTGCCCCAGTCCCGGCCCAGTCTCTCGGAAGATATTCGGTCTGGTCCTTTTTGGCTGATGAATGCTCAGGAGGGATGGAGGAGGAAGACTCCCTGGATTCTTTAGTCTTTTCTTAAGCGTAGTTTTGAATTTATTGGCTATAGTGCTGCAAGCGTCCGTTTGTGCGTGGCTATTGGCCCGTGCTTCCTTTCGCTGGCCAGATTCGGTCTGGGACAGGCTGATTTAGTGCAGCAGTTGGTCAAGTTGGAGATGGGCTCTTCTTTCCTGATGATGGCCTTTATGATTTGCTACGTGCATCAGCAAAGAATATGTCCCTCGTACTTGCGGCACAGAGGGCGCTTGGCTACGGGGTTGTATACCCTAACCCTCTACCCACCCAGGTACCCTCCCAACACAGGTTAGGCAATAATTTGGAGTCGTTATCGATAAGAGGGCAAATCAAAGAGATAATGCAATCCCCAACACGTTAAGCACCAAACTTCTTCCCCTAGGGGACAGAGAGGACAGAAAAAAGGGTCCCAGAGCTTCAAAAAACGGGTTTTACGATTGCGACATCCTCTCGCCTCCCTCGATTTAGAATTGCCCATTTAATGCCTAGTTCTTCCATTCTGAGGGAGTTGCATTGGACACCTGTAAATATCGCACACTACTTAAACGTCTTCCTTCTAGAAACCTTCGTTCTTCTAGCAGTGCTGGGTATAAAACGTCTATGAGACAGTGTGTGTTTTCAGTAGATGTATACAACTGGAACAATTTACCCTTGAAGTTGTGGTGTGGGTAGCATTATTTGATGTTTTGAAAAAAGATAAAGGCTTGACTGCTTTCTTCTACTTTCCCATTTTATTTGAATGATTTTCTATTATTTCTTTTATGTGAACTATTACATATGTTTGTTGTAAACCATCTAGAATTATGTTGATAGGAGTATATTTAAAAAAAATAAAACGAAGATCATGTGACGCCATGCGGAGAGTGACGCATGTAAAGCGCTCTCCGACCTCGAACTTCGCCCCCGTAAGATTCGGGCCATTTAAAACCCTAAAAAACGAATCTAACAGCATCGGAAGGGAGATTGAAGCCCTGGCATCGTTTGCGGGAGCCGGGTATAGAAATGACAACAAAAACAAACGCCAAGGAAACGCTTGGCGACAGAAATTGGCGGATCCAAAGATGCGGCCTCACCCAGCATGAATCGGCTCTCGGTCTCAACCACGTGGGTCGCCGAAATAAAGGCTGAAATGACCACGGTACTGGAAGAGCTTCGGGAAAGAAGACTGTCACCCATAGACTCTAAATTAGAGAATTACAAACCCGCATGGAGGACTTGACGCGGGAATGTGTGGCATTCCAGACCCCGAACAAGTGAAGTGGAAGATCGGGTCACAGAAGTGGAAGTCGGACAGAAACAACTCCGGGAAACAAATAGAAGCGATGGAACAAAAAATTGAGGACCTTGAAAACCGGTCCCGAAGAAACAATTTACGATTGATGGGGTTTCCCGAGGCCATCTGAGGCAGAGATCTGGTGGGGGTTTTAGAGCGCTGGCTCACTGCGAGAGTAAAATTCCGGACACCATCGGACCCCTAAGAGTGAAAGAGCCCATCGACTAGGCGTACGTCGAGATCAAGCTACTAAACCACGAGTTATAATCTTGAAGGTGTTAAATTTCGCCCACAAGAAATGAAATAAAAGTGGGAGGGCGACCAAGGATTCCAAAGACTGAAAGGATATATAATAATAAGGATGTTATTGAGGTATAAAGACTCGACACAAACGTCGTGTTTCGGCCGTTAGGCCTGCATCAGGAGTCTTAATGCCGAATGCTTTGAGAACTATTAATGAAGGCAAATCCTCAACAAAGGGAGGTCTTGCTTATTGCAGCATTCTATACAAGTGTTGTGTCAGAGGAGACAACGAAGCACGCTCACCTTCACAACAGTCTTTCTAAAGACATCCCTTGTTGAGGATTTGCCTCATCAAATAGTTCTCAAAAGCATTCGGCATTAAGACCCCTGATGCAGGCCTAAAGGCCGAAACACGACGTTGTGTCGAGTCTTTATACCTCAATAAACATCTTTATTATTATATATCCTTTCAGTCTTTGGAATCCTTGGTCGTCCTTCCACTTTTATTTCATTTCTTGTTGTTGTCCGTGGGGCGTCTAGAGTTCTCCGCCTTCTGGCGGATATTTTTTCTCTAAATTTCGCCCACAAACAGATGATCCTGCAAGCCGCGAGGAACGAGAACACCCTGCAGTACGAGCAGAAGAGGATTCTTTGCTTTCAAGACTACTCGGCGGGTGTAGCAGAGAAAAGACGTGCCTTTTCCTCAATCTGCTCCCAATTATTTAACTTGAAGGTCCGCTTCGCGCTATTATATCCAGCACGATTGAGAGTCACCTACAATGGGGTAACCCATTCCTATGAGTCGGTGGAGGAGGCGAAGGAATTCCTACAGCGGCTGGAGAAGGGAGAGGTGACCGGAACCAGCACTGCTTCCCCATCTTAAGCAGAAACTGATCAGCACATGCAAGTACTGTTTGGGGAAGTTAAATGTCAATTTAGACCTCCAAGTTTGAGGGACTAGGACGCTGCAAACTCTAGTTAGAAAGAGAAGACCTGGAGAAGAAGCAAGTGCAGCATCTCCAGACGTGAGAGAAGAATTGTTTAAGACATGTTATTTTTCCCTCATCTGTGGGAGATATAGTTGGGGTTGGGTCTGGAGGAGTGAATGGCTGAAAGCAAAAGCAATACTTGTATGGATGAAGTGCAAATAAGGGGTCTTTCAAAACATACTAAATGAGTCTTGGTTAATGTAATGAGATGTCGTATAGGGGGTTCCCCATTTTTTCTTTTTCTTTCATCTTTCTTGTCCTATTTTAATGATGGTAAATATAAAGAACTGTTATACAGGGTTATGATGTTAATGTTCTGACTAATGCAGGGGGGGGGAGGACTAGAGGCATCAAAAGTGATTGGTTCCCTATTGAGGGACACAAGTCTGGGGGAATGGGATATGAGATGGGAAGAGGGAGGGAACAGGCAAATGGGGGGAAAGGAGGGTAAGGAGGGAATTAGAGGGGGGTAGACGGATAACCAATGTACTGGGAAAAGGAGGGGATTTAGGGCAAGAGCTGAATAATGAGCGATGGCAGGAATTGGGGGGGGGGCATAGGCTGGGATGCCCTTCTGGGAGGAAAAATTGGTTTTGTAGAGAGGCAGACACGATACAATTCATCTAGATGTGTCACCTGGAATGTGGGAGGCATCAGCTCACCGATTAAAAGAACAAAAATATTGCATCACTTGCAGAGACATAAAATAGACATCGCTTTGCTGCAAGAAACGCACCTTAGCCAAGAAGAACACACTAAGTTAAAGACGTGTGGGTGGAGAATGTATTTCGGCAGGAGCACAGGGGAAGAAAGGAGGGGTGGCGGTGTTAATTAGAAAAGGGGTGGCAGCGCAGTCCGACTTCTTAAAGGAGATCCAAGGGGCAGATATGTGTTGGTGGAGGTGGAGATGGCGGGTCAAACGATCCTAATTTGTAACTTGTATGCACCCAACCAATATGATAAGCAATTTTACAATCAAGTAATAGCCCACCTTCTCCAGCACTCCAAGACTTACACACTAGTAGGAGGAGATTTTAACACGGTGTGGGATCCCTCAATAGACAGCTCTAAGGGGCAGAGAAGTGATAACACGGCGTCCAATAAGGGCCTGAAGCGACTGGGACAGATGTTGGACCTAGTAGATATATGGAGAGTCCTACATCTGGTGAGCGGGATTATACCCACCATGCACGGGCGCATACATCTCAAGCTAGAATAGACTACATACTCACATCAGAAGCCATGTTTGGAGGGATAAAAGAAGTAAATATAGGCCTTACACGATATCAGACCATGCATGGGTATATATAGAGTGGAACATGGGAGATACGGGATCTAAGGATGGCTCTTGGCAGTTTCCACTAGAGTTGTTTAACGATGGGACATTCAGAGAGAAATTAAAGGAACGATGGGAAGATTATATGACCCTGAACACACAACATATAGGAGACCCAGTTTTGTTTTGGGATGCAGCAAAGGCAGTACTCCGTGGTGAAATAATTAGTTATTATCACCATGTGAAGAAAGCCTGAAACAGGGAAATTTTGCGTTTGAGCGCATTAGTTTGTCAAGCCTGGAAAGCATACGGACAGAGACAAACTGACGCCCACCGCAGCAAACTCTTAGAAACACAGACAGCACTCAACGTGCTACTACATCAGCGGGCATCTAAATCCCAGTTGTACTATAAGTATCAGTTACATAGATTCGGCAATAAGGCAGGGCGCCTGATGGCTAGACTGGCTAACCCACGGGGCAGTAAAAGGCAAATACTCCAAATAAGGGGAGAAAAGGGAAAGATAGAGAGTAAGACGGAGCAAATCTGCCAAACTTTCGCCGCATTTTATGGTAAACTCTACGCGAAGCCAGAAGACCAAGGACTACCAGAGTCTATATATTTAGATAATTTAAGCTTGCCATCCCTCAGTCAACAGGACAGAGACAAACTGAACAAGCCGGTTGAGGTGGAGGAAGTGTTGCTGGGGATAGCACAAGGGAAATGGCACAAAGCACCAGGCCCGGATGGGCTACAAATAGAATTCTATAAAATATTAGGAGACAGCATTGCCCCGACCTTGACCAATTATTTTAATAGAATGATAGATATGGAGCAATCACCGGATGGTCTGGCTCTGGCGCAAATAGTGGTGCTACCAAAACCGGGGAGAGACCTACTAAATCCGGAGTCATACCGTCCGATTTCCCTTCTAAATGTGGATTTTAAAGTGTTGGCAAAAATAATGGCAAACCGTATGAAAAGAGTGCTGCCAAAGTTAATACATGAGGCACAAGTGGGCTTCGTAGAAGGCAGAGTAATAGCTAAAAACCTCAGGAAAATTATAGCGGCCTTGGAAATGCGGAGGCGCAGGAACGCCCAGTCTTTACTTATTAGTTTTGATGCCGAAAAGGCTTTTGATAGAGTACACTGGGCGTTCCTGTTCACGACGCTGGAAAAATATGGGTTTAGCGGCCGGTTTTTGGCGGCAGTACGGACCCTGTATCATAGGCCGAAGGCAAAAATAAGAGTCAATGGGGTGGAATCGGAGGAGTTCTTGATACAACGGGGAACTCGACAGGGGTGCCCCGTGTCCCCGATGCTGTTTGTCTTGACTCTTGACCCGTTGATTTGAGAGATAATAGACAATCCGTTGGTAAAGGGGATGCAAATGGGACGTTCAGTATTCAAAATAGCGGCCTTTGCGGATGACCTCCTAGTTATGATTACGGAACCACGGGCATCCCTCTCGGCGTTAATGGAAATCCTGAAGGAATATGGAGACTATGCAGGCCTTAAGTTGAATCTGGCAAAATCGGAAGCACTGGCTTTGTCACTAATAGTCAGACAGCTATGGAATCAGGATTTTCCCTTGGGATGGGCAGACAAATCATTTAAATATTTAGGAATCAGATTGACCATGGAATTAGAGAACTTATATGAGATTAATATAAACACCATGGTGGATGAGACTAAACGCCAATTAGAGAAATGGGAAGGTCTCCCATTGACGCTGAGAGGCAGGATAAATCTAATTAGAATGGTAATACTCCTGAGATGGTTATATCTCATGCAGACGCTCCCCCTGCGTGTACTGAAGAGAGATTTGACTAAAGTCATGAGAGCATTTAGTAGGTTTTGCTGGGCACAAAAGAAACCTAAAATGCAAACTCTGTTATTATTGGGAGGATGGGGTCATAGAGGACTAGGATTGCCAAATCTAGCCGGATATAATCAGGCATGCCTATTAAGGCATATAGTAGGACTGGGTTGGCCAGACTAATTTATTTACACCGCTAGATATAGAAGAAGAATATTTCGCCCCCTATGACATGGAGGGGCATAATTGAACGAAAACGTCTATCTCCATGGGCGGTTATCTCCGAGAACGGGTCCGTGAAGGGGCGGACCGAACCGTATTTTCGAAAAAAATAGACGTCCATGTTTTATTCGACAATTTGTGAGTTGGGCGTTTTTGTTTTTCAGCGATAATGGAAAATGAAAGCGCCCAGCTCAAAAACGAATAAATCCAAGGCATTTGTTCGTGGGAGGGGCCAGGATTCATAGTGCACTGGTCCCCCTCACATGCCAGGACACCAACAGGGCACCCTAGGGGGCACTTTTACAAAAACAAAAAAAAAAGGTAAAAGAGCTCCCAGGTGCATAGCACCCTTCCCTTGTGTGTTGAGCCCCCCAAATCCCCCTCAAAACCCACTGCCCACAAGTCTACACCATTACTATAGCCCTAAGGGGTGAAGGGGGGGCACCTACATGTGGGTACAGTGGGTTTGGGGGGGGGGGGTTGGACGACTAAGCATTAAGCAGCACAATTGTAACAGGTAGGGGGGGTGGGCCTGGGTCCACCTGCCTGAAGTCCACTGCACCCCCTAACAACTGCTCCAGGGACCTGCATACTGCTGCCAGGGAGGTGAGTATGACATTTGAGGATGAAAATAAAAAGTTGTGAAACATCATTTTTTGTGGTGGGAGGGGGTTAGTGACCACTGGGGGAGTCATGGGAGGTCATCCCCGATTCCCTCTGGGGGTAATCTGGTCATTTAGGGCACTTTTTGGGGCCTTATTCGTGAAAAAACAGGGTCCAGGAAAAGTGCCCTAAATTCTAGCTACAAACGCATACTTTTTTTCCATTATCGGTGAAAGGCGCCCATCTCTGTTCAGGTGATAACCACGCCCAGTCCCGCCTTCACCACGCCTCCGACACGCCCCCGTCAACTTTGTATGCTTCCGCAATGGAGTGCAGTTGAAAACGTCCAAAATCGCCTTTCCATTATACCGCGTTATTCGTTTTTGGGAGATAAACGCCTATCTCCCGATTTAGGTCGCAATATAGGCGTTTTTGTCTTTCGATTATAAAGTGGATGGTCACTTTGCTGCATCTAAAACAAGGCCAGCTCCCGGCCCACTTCAAACGTTGTTCTTTGCTTCAACCGCTGAAGGCGGCCATTTTGAATCTCGCCGAGACCGTCAGGCAGCATACAGGAGGACGGAGAGCAGCGCGCTGGGCAGGAAAGAGGGGGCTATAAATACGGTATATAATACAAAAATGGGAAAAGGAATCGGGAGCCACCCTAGCGGGATGGGACATTGGGGCAACATTGGCACATATCCCGGCCCTCACTATAGATGAGAGACTTAGAGAATGTGGATTCAGAGTGGTGGTGAGGGCCTACATGTCTGGACGACAACGGGGACACATAGGCGGCACAAGGGAGGAGAAATGTGTTAAATGTGAGGAGTAGCCTAGTGGTTAGGGTGGACTTTGGTCCTGGGGAACTGAGGAACTGAGTTGGATTCCCACTTCAGGCACAGGCAGCTCCTTGTGACTCTGGGCAAGTCACTTAATCCTCCATTGCCCCATGTAAGCCGCATTGAGCCTGCCATGAGTGGGAAAGCGCGGGGTACAAATGTAACAAAAACAAAACATACCCCACACTCTATATCATGCCTTTTGGGGATGTCCAAGAGTAAAAGCTTTTTGGGGAGATCCAGAGATTTATGTCTTTTATAGTAAAGAAACCCGTGGATGGAACCTGGGATCATTACGTGCTAGATACACAAACAGCATTCCAAACACAGGCTGGGGGGATAGAATATGGTGTCGCAAAGTATGTTTGGTGGCTAGAAAAATATTTTACAAAATTGGATCTCATCAGACCCGCCTGTTTGCTGTTCTAGGCATTGGTCACTTTCAAGGATGTTGCTGCTTATTTCTTGGAAGTGGACTGGGACCTTCTGGGAGAATGGCAGAAGGAGCTGTACAAGAAGGTCATCAAGGAGATTCATGACATCCTCATCTCAAGAGGTAAATATGTTTCTCTATCATCTACCACACAAGCACATTATGGAACCAGTGGTGTAAAAATCACAGGAACTAGATACCATGAGCACCTGAAATTTAGATCCTGGCTTCTGATTACCATCCCATATGCAATAGGAGCCTGTGAAAGACTCCACTTCTACAGGATCTGCAAAAGATGCTGCTCTCTGTTGTAAGATAAAATGTACAACTTAAACTAGAGGCTTCACACAGCACCAGCAGGAGTCTCTCTCCCATTCCTATACAAAATATTTTGGCACAGAAGACCAGAGAGAGATTCCCTCTGAGACTTCTGCATAAGGTCATGACATATCAGCTGTACACGTCAACTATACTGTACAACGTATAACCTCTCCAAATGGTAACCAGAAGATTGGCAGCTGCAGTGCCTCCACCTAGGAGGGAAACGAAGAGAAATCTCTATACCAGAAAACCTCTATGATATAATCTTAATCAAGTGTCGGACCACTGCTGCCTCTTCTCTCCAAGCTTTGTCATTCAAATACACACGTCTCAAGATATCTGTACACAGACCTCCATGCACAAATCACGCACTGCTCCATCAAAACATGAAGCAGAGGGAACCTTCCGAGGGATTCTACAATTACAATTTAAATGTAATTTTCCTATTTCTTATCAACAGGTTATTCAATTCTTAATCCTGATGTTATATTCAAGATTAAAAAGGAAGATGAGAAATATTTCACTCAACAATTTGAGTGGGAGGGAAAAGAAAATCCAAATGACTTCAACAGTAAGTAAATGTTTGGGATTTAATGGGTTTGCATTTTTAGATCACAGGAGATGGGTAATAACATCAAACATTTGGCCACTTAAAATCAGTTTCCTAATTTAGTATTATCAGATACCTCGTGAATCCTTGTGAATGTGTTTTCTCATCACAGACCTTCCAATTGTAACATCTGTGTTCTCCCTGAGTATTAAGCAAGAGGAAGATATCCCCTTCATGGAAAATCCTGAATCAGAGATGTCTGAGCAGACCCTGACTTCTATAACAGGTACGTATAGAATTACTCCTGCACATCTTTACTAAAGTCAGTTGGAATCATTCAGGAATTCAGCGCTGGTGAGATAAAAGGTTGTCATCTCCTCTTCTCCTCCCTGTCTGTTTCCCTACTTTGGACAGATTAAACTGTCTGTGGAGATGGAGGAGGCACGGATAGAGATGGGTATCCCAGCGGTGGGATCTGGTCTGCAAAACCCTTTATCCTAGAGTGTCTTGGGGTTGTGAAATCTGTACTGTTGAAAGGGCTGCTGGAGGTGGAGAGTCTTCTGCACTGTTGTGGAGGGACATGACTGATGAACAAGGTTCAGTTTGACTTAGTCATGGACATTTTGTGTTACTGATAGGTTAATACAAATCACAGTATATAATGCAGTTTATCATAATGATGCCATTCCCAATTCCAAAATGGCGGCCACAACCTCATGCAGGCTGCCACGGAAATTACGACTGCCATTTCTAACTTTGTTTATTAATTTTCTAGCAAAATACTGACAGCATCTCTTAACATAAAAAATTAAGAACAAGTATTTTGTTACATAACAAACTGCCACCCCCAATAATGAAAAACTAAAAGTAGACCCTCCGCATCCCTTATCTCTCCCCTTCCCTTCACTCCCGTCCTCAAATTCAGTTGTCCTTCCAACTGGAGGAATTGCCCCACATTTCTTGATATTTGCATTTATTAGATTTTAAGGTAGTCAATCTATATTGTTTGCATATAATATACAGCCTGTTTTTGCATGGTCCGTGTATGCCAATGTGAGGCAATCAGCAGTCGAGCTGCTGTAAAAACCAGTAGCATTAATTTATCCATAGCTCCTGTTATCCCTTCCACTCTCCCACTTAGTAGGGCATTTTCCATAGTACACGCTATATGAGTCTCGAGTAACTGTTGCCCATATGCAGATACCTCCTTCCATAATTTCTGGAGCTTAGGACATTCCCTCCAGATGTGAGTATATATTCCCCTCCGCTACACCCTCTCCAACATAAACCAACCCCTTTCCTCATTATGGCTTGCAGTCTACATGGAGAGTAATGCCATCTCACCAT